>NC_138595.1:600000-878784 GCF_964289735.1 Phaethon aethereus | reverse complement strand
CAGTGAATGTTAGAGCTGCTCTACTGCTGTCATTAAACTCAAATTGGTTATAACCCATCTATGGGTAGAGGTATAAGCACTGCATTTATTTTTCTGCGGTTTTACAATGCCGGGGACTGACTCGCACAGAGAATGCGGTGGGGCTGCAGCGTGCGGCACTCTTGACGAGGGCCCCAGGCTCACTGGTCTGGACACCTCTCCTGCAGCACTAACAATCCATGGGCGGCAAGTGGGGAAATTATTCATTCCTAGTTCCTGTGCATCCACAGTAAAATTTGGCTGGATAGACCTAAACAACTCAAGCCACATTCCAGCCTACTTAGAAGTTTGTGGCTTTTCTGTATTCATATTGATACTGGGACATTTGCATTCCAGCTGTGCCCTCAGGCATTCACGGGGTCCCACAGCTGCTGGCTCAAGCACTTACAAGCCACTGAAAGCCTCGTGCTTTGCATTTGGCACCCCGAGTCACCCACGCTGTGCTCCTCACACATGGGAACTACATTTAAACCTGTTTGTAAACTTTCTATCTGGCCAAAACTTTGGAAACTTAGTCCTGAAACTAGGTGGCTGGGTGACCCTGCTCCAACAACATGCAATTCAAACATCGCAGAAATCAGGAGCAAAGACTAGGATCTAAGGCAAAGTGCAAAGATCAGCACCAACAAAAACATCAACTACGTTAGGAAAAGCATGTTTCTCAAATTTCAGGAGAAGAAAGCCAGATGAAAGAATCAGATTTCAGACAGATACCGAGAATCAGTCGATAATTCTCCAAGTACGCGTATTTTATTCTGGCACATACCTTAGTTTCAAAAAGCTACTGAGACGGCAAGAGCCCAAGACAGTGAACTATCCCATTAGACTTTGCACACAGTGGGACCAGCAGAACATCAGGCTTGCAGACAGAAGGAGCTACACTGGGATGCAACAGCTACAGCTCCACAGCGTTGCAGGGAAGACTCCAGCTTCACCCCGTGCTACCACTGACACCTGTCTCCACAACCACAGCAGCTCTGGGGCAAACTCCACATAGCAAAAGCCTGGAAGGACCAATTTTGCTGGTCCTGAGAGCCCTATATAAATCTTAATGTGGCTGAGAGCCCCAAGCCCTGCCAAGCTGATGGCAGGGAGCTCTGGGTAGGGTTTGCAGGGGAGATCCAATGGCTGCAATGTTGTCCTCAGGAGCTCCCACTGCCTTCCTGCATCCTGCGGCACAGATGTGCCGATTAGCCCGCAGCCTCCCACCCCGCCAGCCCTGTGCCAGCCGCCCGCGGCTGCCCCGGGCCTGCTTGGGGCCGCACACAGCCCCAGGGAAACAGGCTGGGCAGCTGCTCTGCGAAAGCGTGCTGCAGGCGGCAGCCTGCGAAACCCGCCTGTCCCTCAGAAAGCCCTCTGCCAGGGACACCGAGCACCCCGTCTTACCTCACACAGTGCCGTGACCTGAGACGGCACCAGAGCCCACCTTAACCCCAGCCAAACCTGCACACTGAGCTCCCAGCGGCTTCAGCGCCACCGACAGCAAAGACAAAGTCTTACCCCCAGCGCCTGCTCACAGGACACTTTGCACAACATGGCTGGCAAACAGGCAAGAGCCGCAGTACCATTTCCAGTCTCACCCAGCCGCAATGGCGGGAGGTTAGCTAGTGAAGAGCCTGGGAAGGAGGGCTGGTGTCAGGCTAATCTGACCCGCAGCAGCTCTAGGCAAGCAGGGCAAGAGTCACCATCCTGTGGTTTTATGCTGTTGGACAGTAACTACGTAGAAGTCCTCTGAGCCTGCAGCTTCACCAAAGGGTTGCAATAGAGCTTTTCTCTTTAAAGAGAAAGGTAAACTAAGGAAATGCTTTTTTTTAAAAAAATGTGCCATTACTCTTTACATCACATGTAAAGAACTTCAGTGGCCTGCTTCATGGGATTTTTCCCTCAGGACTGGTCAAGTGGCTGGTGAACACTACAGCAGTTTTTTCTTCAACTTGAGAAAAGAGCTTACTCATGTGAGCATAGATCTATTTTCTCACCTTCCCTCTTCGAGGGAAGGTTTCCTGCCAGTGTAAGTGCATCTATGCTGAATTGTCAAGAAAATGCCAGATAACCACTCGTCCCAGACTCTCTAACGTTAAAAAGGTAGAACGCTCAAAGGCAGAAAGCTCAACTGGCAAACGGGCCTGTGCGAGCTCTGCGACATCACCCATGCGCTTGCAGGAGGTGAGAGCCAAACACGAACCCCAAGGCAGCCTTGCTACTACTGGAGAAAAACTGACCTGCTTCCAAAAAGTGACAGCCACCACCACCATGGGAACAGGCACGCTTTGGTTTTCATCTTTTGCACTCTGCCCAAGCACTGCCCCTTGGACTGGTTTTACTTCTCAAATGCAAATAAATAAATGCATGAACTTCAGACCTTTAAAGCTTCTAGAAATAACAACTTTCTAGTACAACCAATACAGCACGATGCAAGAAAGCAAAGCAAGGGCTGGAAAGGTGCACCAGAAGAGGGGTGCACTGCCAAGTTTAGCCATTTACAGGTGACAAAGACAAACACAGCACCCTGCAACACAACACTGTTTTTACCGTACATGAGGCAGTTCTGCATCTGCGGGTGGATTTATCTAGGTGCATGTTCCTGACCTACTTACTTCTGCTTTTCAGCGGGGAAACCCATGAGCAAGGCTGCTCGGGCAGAGCAGCGAGCTTCCAGCGGGAGCTCAACTCTCTTCTCCCACCAGCAGAACTGCTCTGGACATGATGCCCCCAGGTTCCCATCCCCCATCTTGCCGCACAGATGGTGTGTTATCACACTCCTTTCCTCTTCTTAACCTTGTAGCGGTGATCAGATTTCTCTTGCACAATATTCCTCCAATTCTCCCCTCGAAGCCTGTTACAACTGCATATTAAAAAACACAGTTGCCAGCAATTCAGCCCTTTCCAAAACACCAGTGAACCTCCAAGGTCAGGCAACAGACAGCGATAGCAGATCCCGAGATTAAGAATCAGTCTTCTGACCTTGTTACTAATGCACAGCTCCACTTGCCTTCACAGCAGTTTTCCATTTACACCTGCATTCTCTGCTTCTTTAACAGAAGACACGGCTGAAGATATGGGTAGCCAGGAAGAACACGGGTGGAGGGACCTAGCTAGAAAAAGCAAATCTTTGGGCGATGCAAGGTTGAAAAGCAGTTTATGGTAGCTAGAAGCACTGCTAAACTTGCATGTGAGACAAACTTGTTCTAAGGCAGTGACAACTGTAGGAACAAAAATAATCTGAGAAACGCTGCACACAATGGCTGTCTCAATCTCACGCTAACTAATAAGAAAGGTAACTTAGCCCATGACTGCCTTCATCAGAAATCATTATAGGAACCCCAGCTGTTCACGCTTTTGTGTGTTTCGGCACTCAGAAGGATGGAGTGGCCGCAACAGTTTTGTCTGGCTTGGAGGCAGAGAGAGCAGTCATCAGCCCTCTCGCCTTTTAGAGGCGGAGCGAACAACCCCGAAGTCCTGATACCTGGCACAGCAGAGGGGTGTATTTCTGCAGTGAGAAGCCCGCTCGGAGCCTGCCCACTGCCCAGCGGTACCGACAGTTGCCTTCAGACAAAGCAGGGTGCCCAGGACAGGTGCCCGACAAGCCACATGGGCAGTGGCGGGTACACCAGAGTGGATGCTGATTTTCCATGGCAGAAAGAGAGGCCTGGGAACCAGAGCTCATAACACTGCCGATGCCAATGCGGACAGGCTGCGCCCACCTCCACCACAGCACAGCACCTCGACCTGGGAGCCATGCGGCCAGAGGCACCACCTCAGCCCCGGGGCTCCCAGACAAGTCAAGAGCCTTCCTCCCCCTCCTCCCCAGACCCACGAGGTGCCTGAGCAATCGTACAGCGCTGAAACAGGGGGAGGATTTTTCCACCTCCCTGCCTCCTTCAGCAATCCTTCAGCTTGCGCCCCGAGAAGCAGGGATTACACAGTGTAACTTTTTAACCCAGTTGCTGGCACTGGGTTGCGCGACGCCTGCTTTAAAAACCGGCACATAGGGGGAGGGGGAAGCTCTCAGCGCTGCGCTCCCCACTCTTGAACTGCGTCCAACCTGCTCCAGCACCAAACGCCAATGAACTTTGCTTTAGGTGACAAACTTCAAAAATCCACCTCACCATCATAAAATCAGGGGAGAGAGGAAGTGGCGGGTCACTCGCTCGGTGCATACACGTGCCTCAGGACGAAGGCCAGCCGCAAACCACGTTGCTCTTGCCCCTTTTTCTTGTACACTAAATATCAAAGAAAAAGGCTGAGCCCGAGGTGACTGCTCAGGACCGTAGCTTCTTGAAGATACAACGCACCAAACCCGCCAAGCGCCAGAGCAGGAGCAGCCCTGCAGCGGCGCTGGGGAGGGCCAGGAGGTGGGCCTGCGCCCCACGCAGCTCTGATTTAGAGCAAGAGCAGCCAGCAAGTAACTAGTTAAAACATGTAATGTTCAGCTGAGATCTCGAACAAGCCATCTGCCCCTGCCGAGAAAACCCAAGTTCTTGCTTTTGAGTATTTCCTAACGCGTCGGGAGCTCCTGAATCCCAACCTTCCAGGAGGATCCCGCCCTCTCCTACCTGCCACAACAGGGAGGCCACCGGCCGTACCGCGGGCAGCGCCGGCCGCGCGTACGGGTGCGCCCAGCGCCCGGGACGAACTTCGCGGCCGAGAGACCGCTCCCGCCCCGGCCCCGCAGCCCGCCCGCGCCTGCCGCCACCGGCCCCGCAGCCCGCGCGGCGCACGGAGACGGCAGCCGCTTCCTCGCGGCCAGAGCGCGAGCGCCGGCGGACGCACCGGACGGGCCCAGCCCCGCCAATCACCCGGAGCGGGCCGCGCCGCAGCCGCTACGGTGCCTGCGGGGCACGGGCCGCGGCGGGGACGGCCCCAGTGCGGCCGCACCCCCCGCGGCCGCGCGGTGGTGCGGCCCGGTGAAGGTGACCTTCACCGGGGCCCGGGGCTCCCCGCTTCGCCGCATGGCGTGGCCGATCCCCCGCCGCTTCCCCAGGCCCCTTCCCCTGGCTCGGCCTCCCCGGGACGCAGGCGAGCAGCGAGAATCGTGCGTCCCGGCCCCGCTGCGAGCGCCGCGGCCTCCGGCCGCGCAGCCAGCGCCTCCAGGGGACGCGGCGGCCCCGCCGCGGGCTGCGCGGGGCCTCCCGAGCCGCGGAGCTGGCGCCGGGCCCCGGCATGGCGTCCCCGCAGGAAACGGGGGCCCCTGGGCCGGGAGCCCGATCCCACGGCGGCGCAGGCGTGTCGAGCCCGCGCCGCTCCGGTGGAGTGCCCGCTGGCGGGACGAGCAGCCGAAGTTGGCAGAAGTGCCCCGCGGCCCCGGCCCTCGCTCCCCCGGCAGCCCGCGACCTCCTCGGCGGGCCCCCAGCGCCCTGGCGCCGGGAAGGGGGCGGCGGGCCTGCACCGCCAGGACAGGCACCCCAGGGGCGAGGATCACCGAGGTGGGCACCCCCGAGGCGGGCACCCCGGCCCCGCCAGGCCCGGTCCGCGCTCCCGCCGCAGGCCTACGTCCCCGGCGCCCCCTTACCGGGGCGCTGCTGCGTCTCCGCCGGCCTCCTGCCGCGGGGGCCCGGCTCCTGCTGCTCGCCGCCCTGCGCGGCGGCCGGCACGGCGGCCGGCGGCATCTCGTCCGCTTTAATGACCATGGGGCCGCGCCGAGCCCCGCGCCCGCCCGCCCGCCGCGAAGGACAGCGCCGCGCCCGCCCCACGTGGTGCCGCGACCCCGCGCGCCGCTACGGCACGCCGCCCGGGCCCAACCTCCGCGCCCGGCGGCAACGCCTTAAAGGGGCAGCGCCGGGCGGCCGCCTCGCCCCGTGCGAACCGCCCCTCCGGGCGGCCGCCGCACCCGGGCCGGGGCTGCGTCGTGGGCGCCGCCGCGGGAGGCCGGGCTGCCGGCTCGGCTCGGTCCGGCCTGGCGCCAGGCGGGGGCACTGCCCAGGCAGGCCCCGCGGGCCCGGTGAAGGTCACCGGCTGCCGCAGCCGCTCGCTCCCGCCCGGCTGCGTGCGACCTTCCCGGAGGCTGCAAGGTCGCCGGCCGCGCGGGCCTGCCGCCCCGGGGAGCCGGGAGGGCCGCGCCGGACAGAGCCGGTGGCACGGGGCCTGTGCGCCCTGTCCTGCACGGCCACGTGTGCTGCTGCTTCCCGGGGCTCCGGGGACTGGCCGCGGCCCCCTGGGGTGTTCCCCAGGGCAGCGGGGAAACCGCTGAACACGGGCAGATGCCGTTAAACCAGCCATCTTCCCTAAGCCCGGGTCTCGGGGAGCAGTGGGGCCAACCCGTCTGCCAGGGCACGTGGCCACCGGCTGGCCCCGCATCTCCAGGTGCTGAGGCAGGACGCAGTCCTGGGTGCAGAGATAGTCGTGGTTTGTGGCTGGAGGTCCTGGGTGCTGGCACAGGATTAGGGCAATCCTCTGCAGATTTCAATCTCTTTATTAAGAAAAAGGCATATTACAACAACTCTATACTCTAGTCTCTGGGTATTAACATGTTTTGAAAAGCACTTGGTTAAAAAGCAAAGTCAACATTAACATCATCCTAGCGAATAACAGTGTCATGTAGTAAAATGAACATTCAACTAAAGCAGAGCGCTGTCAAACCTTTGGCATCTGTCCCACCACAATGGCTCTCCCCAGCAAGAGGCACAGGCTTTTATTGTTCTCAGCTGAGCTTTGCAAACTCAGCCAAGGAGAATATTTTTGCTCTGACAAAGACACAGCTGCTCCAGGAGTGGGGAAGCTGTACCCAGGGGTGCTTCCCTCCCATTCCCTCTGCCCCTCCCTGGGGTCCCAAGCGCAGCTCTGGCCAGGCAGAGGTGATGTCCCCACCTAGGGAGGCCTGCTACACCCTCAGCAAGGACTGGGATGACAGTGACCTTCTACCTGACCTTGAAACATCCAAGTAAATACAGATGGTGCTCATCCCTGCAGGGCCAAGGGGCTGTGGCTCAACACCTTACTCATGTCCCCTAGGGGAGAAAGGGTCTAGTTTTTCAGGCATACAAAGATTTGAGGGATTCCCATGGCCTAATAGTTTCATTCCTGCTATAACTGCAATGATAGGAAAGGGGACCATTTTTGAAAGCCGCAAGATCAGTGAAATCTATCGGAAAGAGGCAGGAGGCATCACCATGCCCCTGTGGAGGACCAGGTGCCACTTGGGTTTGTGTCGGGTGCACTTCTCACACCGGCAGCTTCGCCATCCTGTTCCTGCCCGAAGGCGTGAGGGGGGGAGGGTGAAACGAAGGGCGCTGATGCGGTGGCAGTACCGAGCGCCACGCTCCATGCGCCCCTGCCCACAGGCGCTGGCCCTTCGCGTGGCTGCAGCGGGGAGCTGGGATGGCAGCACCGCTGCAGGGCCAGCCCTCGCAGAGAGGAGAGGGAGTCAGAAGCCTGGTCTCGGGGAGCAAAGGGCAGCTTTAACCCGTGAGGAGGCACAGCATGTCTATCTTTGTGCTTTTCCAGGCCACGCTGTCTGTCAGGATCCTCCATGGCTGCTGTGCTCATTGATCCCAGGTTTCTCTTGCTCACCCAGCCCTGGCGCGTTGCTGTTGCTGATCTTATCCACGGTGTGAGGCAACCTACGGACGTAAGGGAGTTTTCTCTCCCCTCCTTCGCGTTCCCTGTAGGACTTGGCAGCCAGGCACCGACAGTGCAAGAAGGTGACAAGAACAGACGTGCACCAAGGCGGCTGCGGCGTCACTACAGTGAGACTGGCTCGTCAGGGCCCCTGGGAAGCGAGGGTTGGTGTTCCTGGAGAAGGACTGGCATTCCCGGAGAAGGACTGGCTGCTGCAGCTTCACCAGGGCCGCAGGAGCCAGCACACAAGGCTGCACAGGAGGACCTGAAAATGAGAGTCCATCGACACGCTGCTGATGGGCCCTCGCAGCGTGGAGGGCTAGCTGGGCAGTGCTGCAGTGCTGCCACTCCTCTGCCTCCTGGGAGCTTATTTTGGGGAACTCATGCATGGAGATGCACTGTGCAGAGCAGAACAATCCCTGACCGCCACTGGCTCCAGCCCTCCAGCCTCTTCAGGCGGGACATTTCTTGCTGTGTCACTGCTGGCTTTTCTGGGCGTCTGGGAGAGACCACCCCTCAGCCTCTCCAGCAGCTGCCCCCGTGTAGCAGCCGTCAGCTGTGCCCTGCACGTAACTTCGCTTGCAGTAAGGTGGTTTACAGAAAGCCTTGGGCTCTGCCTCAGGCAAAGCTTCCCCAAGGCAGCTGGATGAGACCCCGCTTTGGACAGGTCTCTGTGCAGTGCCGTGCAATGGCGGGGAAGGTCGTGCAGCCTCCCGAGGAGCGTTTCGGGGGGTGGCTGCACTACTCGGGCCCTTGCAAGGGCACCCTCACAGCCGGGACTGGAAGGATGCAACCAGGAGCACTTAGATTAGCCCCAGCAAACACATTCAGAAAATATGGCTTTTTACTCAACAGGGTCAAGAGGAAGAACTTCCTGACTGGTCTGCCCGGGGCTAACGTAAGCCCAGGACGGGCTCTGCCTCCCGGTGCTGCCAGCTCCGGCACAGGCGCAGCGAGTGGAGCAGGCGCATCTCCTCCCGACCCGCCACTCACCCCAGGCCTGCTGCAAGGTGGCACAGTTTGAGACATCACTTTCTCAGAGAGCATTAGGAAAAATAAGGAAAAGAGTGATTAGCAAACCCAACACATCAAATCCATGAGCCGCTGCGGAACAAAAGGGGGATGCAGAGGAGAGGCACCCGGCTGTTAGTCTGTACGCAGAAAGCTCTCAGCAGGTTGTGGTTTATACACATAAGACATCGTTTAACAACCGAGTGTTATTGCTATGCATCCATTTCCAGTCTAATCATTAAGCTTTACGAGTCAACATTAAACATCGCTTGTTCCATACAAAGCACGTAGGTGTCAGCGGTTACACTCCTCGATCTATGCGTGTCAGGTATACAGCTGGTCGAAGCTGCATGCACCCTTTGGACTCCCAAGGAGTCTGGCAGCACCGACCAAACACACCTACAGATCCCTGTTAAGCCTTACAGGCTAAGGGCTAACTTACAGTCTGGGACCAGGGGGGTCTGCCAGAGCCCCACGCCCAGGGAGAGGAGGGCAGGCACTGCCCGAGCTCGCTGCCCTGTGGGGCGCACTGTGGATAGCAGCAGCCTACTCATCAAAAAATAGGAACACTGTCTTTTAGTTCTTTTTTTTTTTGATCATTTTGATCTCTTTGATCATTTTATATAAATACAAAGATTAAAATAATTTATCTCAACATCATTTCTATTACAATCATACAGTGTTTTCCCTTCAAAACGTGTGTTGCATGTGTGTATATATATATATAAGTGTATATATAGTATCTCTAGAGCATCCCTCCCCCCCGAAAAGCAGCAGTGACTGAAGCAGGTACAGCACGCAGGAGCTGATCCTTCCCACTCCGAGGCAAGGGTGCCCACAGAAAAGTGCAGAGCTTGCCCCAACAGCTCTTTTCCAAGCACATTACACAGGCATCAAGGGGGGAACTGGGGTGCTCCCTCTCCATCCCTGTGGGAAGCAGCCCCCCTCGCCGTAGGCAGCTCTGCCTGCACATCCAAGGGCCGCGGGGCTCAGGGCCTGCCCAGCTGCCCACAAACCCCAGGGAGCTCGGGGAGGAGGGAGAAGCAATCAGGGGACTGGAAACGAGATCAACTCCTTGAGCAAGCTGCTAATTAGTAGCAAAGAGGAAAGAATCCTGCAGCTCAGACAGGGTTGCTTCATTTACATACTAGGCACTAAAAACGATGATTGATAGGAAGGTATTTACACAGAAAAAGGACCATACCTCTCCCTCCCCTTTTCAATGCTGAGGTCAGTCATGAACACCATGATTTTATAATAAAAATGCAACATACTCTGTCTATTGGGATTGTCTAGGAAGGAGAGGGGAAAGCAGCTGTGCACACCACAGCTAAAGGAACAGCCAAGCAGTGCAGAGACACGTATTACCCTCTTTCACGTTAAAAGAGAATAGAGACAAATCCTCAGCAGAACCTCTCCAAACCTGAGAGAAATGGTGATTGCCAAAGGCCAAACAGTGCCTCACCTGTGTGACACCACCGGGAACCGGGTGGCCACGATGCTGCATCCCCGGGTGCCGCCTGTACAATGCAACATGGACTGCCCTGCTTTGCCTCCGTGGGAGTGGGCAGCAGCAGGACCCCAAGCACCCCCTGCGTACCCTAGAGCCAGCATCTGGGCAGAGCCAGCCTTAAATCCCTTTGCAATGGGAAGCAGGTGGGAAGCATCCCACAGCCTTGCTGAGAGTCAGGCTCGGGGCTTTTCTCCCTTCGGCCACTGTACCCAGGTGCTCATAGCCCCGCCGGGCGCTACCAACACACCCCGAGCCACTCCAGCACCCCCGCCTGCCTTGGGAAGGCAGTTTGGGCACGTCTTGGCAGCTTTGCAGCCAGGGCGCCTGCATGCCCTGCCCGGGCTCTCTGCAGCCTTCCACAGGCTGTGACAGCCGGGGAGGGCAGGCGGGAGCTGGTGGGGGCTCTGCGCTCCCGAGGCAGCCGCTCTGGATGTGTCAGGGGCTGCAAAAAGTTCCCCTTAGGGCTTTGCCTTCGCCCCCAGGAGGTGCACGCCTCTGCAGGGCTTCAGCCAGGGTGATCGCTCCCTGGGCCCCTGCTGAGGGGGACCTGCCCAGGCGCGGCTTTGCTGGGCTTCTTCCCACATTCAGGCGTGCCTTAGAGACCATGGTAGCAGCTTGGGGAGTGGGGGATCCCAGCCCTCAAGGGTGCCCTGGGAGAGCAGGAGGGGTCTTGATGCCCGAAGCCTGACTATTCACATCACAGGCAAAGAAAAGCTACAAAAGCTGCTAATTTCTGTCCTGCTAGTGCAGCTCATACGCTTGGGGGTTGGTTTTTACCAAAAGAGCTGGCCTAGGGGCTGTTGCTGAGAATCTCAGAAAAGCATTTTAATACGGCATATAAATATTGAACTACAAAAATAGACACCTCTGACTGCATGGGCACACTGCAGGTGAGCTCAGGCAGGCTAAACCCGACTGGTCTATGAGGGCGACATTTTTGAAGAGGTTTCAAACTGAATTGAAAGGAAATGGGGTCCGAAAAGGCAGCAGGGGTCCTGCGGGAGGTGGCCGGGCAGGGTGCTGGCTGCAGGCAGGGGCCAGGGCTTCTGGCTGGGCATTGCTGCCCCAGCACACCTGCAGGGCCGGGCCAGCCAGGGCTGGCAGCCAAACCACCGGGGCGAAACCTGCCCCTCGGTATTGCCCAGAGCAGCGAGACCTTCGCCCTGCCTGACCGCGGGATCCCTCCTCTCCTCTCCTCTCCCTGTTTCTGCTGTTTCAAAACATCCAGGGAACGGATGTATAACGCCGCTGGTTTGGTTTGGAGACCGGGCAAGGCACGGCCACTGTCCTGGGAGGGACTGGGAGAGGACTGGAGTGCTCAGCAGCAGCTCAGCCCCCGGGGATGCGGCAAGGGACATGGATGAAGTGGCTTTTCCAGCCTCTGCTCCTCGTGGAAGCTGAGCCTGGGGCCGCTTCGGCCCCAGCAGGGTTTCTGTGCATCGTGGTGCACCATTGCTCGCCATCAGCAGCATGTTCCTGATGTGGCTGCTCAGTCTGTGGGAAACCCAGACCTGGCTGTGGATGTGACCCAGCACTGAAACGCTGCTGCCGAGACAAGACCTGCTTGGCGCGGGGGGTACAAGTCAGAGCCCTGCTCCAGCGGCATGCGGAGCAGGGCTGCGGTGAGCGAGGAGCCGCGCGGGGCTGGCACTCGCAGCTCATGGCCTGCAGCCTTGTCCAAGCCCTGTGCATAAATGTTAACGGGGGGAAATGTGTTAGAGACAGCCGAACCGCTGCACAGGGGACAGAGGGCCTGGGACCCGGCTGGCACGGCTGCACCATCGCCATGGAGGGGGGTTCCCTCCTGCACCCGCAGGACTGACTGCCATGCAGCTGCCTGCGTCCCGGAGGACCTTCCTGGTGACATCTGGCAGCCCAGCCCCGGAGCAGTGATGCCCAGGGCTGGCGGCACGGCTGAGCTCGCCCTGCTGTGCTGAGCCCTGTGCCGCACAGCCCTTCGCCTGCTGCTGCACACCCGCTGCCCAGCACCCCGGCCGGAGAAATCACACCCGGCGTCCGCTCCCAGGGGCAGAAGCAGCAGCAGGAAGACCTTCTCATGGCAGAAATGCCAACTTGCTTTCTTTTTCTCTCTTTCCCTGGGAGCTCTGGGCAGGCGCTCAGCCGCCGCCCTGCCGCAGCCCCCGTGCGGGGCTGCCCACCTGCCCCGGCTCAGCCCCTCCGGGCAAGGGGACCCCTTCCCGCCGCCCGCGGCCGCTTGCCGCTGCCCCTTCGCCTGCGCGGGGCCGGGGGAAGGCGCCCTCGGCCGGCGCCCGCCGCGCTGCCGCCGCGCTCAGGCCTTCCCGGCCGGTCGGGCCGCGCCGCCCGCTCTCCGCCTACTCGCGGGCCCGGGGGGCACCGCGGGGGCCGGGCCCCTGCCTCCTGCCCGCCTCGGCCCTGGCCGGCCCGGCCCTGGCCGCCGGCTCCTGCGCGGGCTGCCGCGGCGGCCTGGGCGCCCGGGGGGCGGCGGGGGCGCCGCGGGCTGGGCCGGGGGGCGGCGGGCGCTGCGCGGCGGACGGCCGCACCGTGTAGAGGAAGAGGGCCGGGTCGGGCATGGCGTCGTGCTCCTCCGGCGCGGGGTCCCTGGGGCGGGCGCCGTCCCCGGGCGGGCGCCGGGGGTGCGCCCTATGGCCGCGGCGCCGGGGCCTGCCCTCGGCTGGGGCGCCGGCCGGGGGCTGCTCGGGGGGCGGCCGCCCGCCCGCCCGGGGGCCCGGCAGGCGCTGGGCGGTGGCGTGCAGCTGCAGGGAGAGGTAGGCGGCCGCCTCCGTCTGCTTCTGCAGCTCCGTGTCGAGGATGGTGACGCGGTGGCTCCGCCGCTTCAGCTCCTCCAGGAACCGGCGCTCCTTGCTGCGGAGGCTGGAGCGCAGCGCGGCCACCAGCGTCTCCTTGTGCCGCAGCTCCTTGCGCAACTCCAGGTTGTCCTTCTCCTTCTCCTGCAGCTGGGCCTCCATCGCCCGGCACTTCTCCTCCAGCTCCCGGTCCAGGACACCTGCGGGGACAAGGCGCAGCGAGGGGTCAGGGGAGGCTGCGGGGGCTCAGCCCGCGCCATGGCCTCAGCCCGCTGCTCCTGGCACGTCCCCGTGCGCTCCCGACATGTCCCTGTGCGCTCCCGACGTGACTGTGCGGGCACGTGGATGCGTCTGCAGGCTGCTGCGTGGTGCTGGCATGTCCCAGCAAGTGCCATCGAGGCTGCTCAGGCCCTTCTGGGAGCTGGGGCTCCCAAGCTCCCCGTGAGCTGCCTGAGCACGGGCTCTCCGCCAGTGCAGGCAGCCTTTCCCCCTGCTCGGTGGGCAGTCACAGGGACCCCCCACCACAGCCCTGAGCTGCGGTGCTGCGGGCACAGCGCGGTGCATAACACGCAGCCACGGAGGGGTAGGAGCAAAGGCAGTTTCAGCGGAGGATGCTGTTGCCATGGAACCTGCTGCCTCTGTCTCACTGCAGCCTCATGCTGCAGTTTTAAAATTTCCCTGGGTAACTTAGTTTTTCACCCTAAAAGTGACTTCGAGTGTGTGCAAAGGGCACGGAGGAATGTATGGGCTGGGAGAGGAAAGGAAACGGCAGCAGTGCAACCATCAGCCCAATTTAGGAGGGGTCAACAACCTGAAGCCCCGAGACTCTACAGCCTGATCCGCGAGGATGGAGATGCTGATCCGGGATTACAGAGGAGCCGGGCTGTGCTGAGCAGGGCAGGAACCTCCACCCCAGGCGGGAGGAGTGGGCTCAGGGCGAGCCCGTCCTGGGGGGCAGGATGGCCAGGCAGCCCCAGCCCTCCCCGGCTGCTGTGTGCTCACCACACGTCGCCTCTGGCTACTAACGCCTGACCTGTTCATCTTTCTGCTCCTGGCAGCAGCTGCCTGCCAGCGACGGGGCGCAGATGGGACTTGTTAAAATAGAGGCACTGGATCAAGCGGCAGGCTCCGCACGGCTCCCATTGCTCTCCCTGCCCTTCCCACACCTTGGCGGGTGACGGATGCCCTCCCTGCCCTGGCCCTTCTGAGTCACACCACAGGCACCCAAAAAAGTGTGACCTCACATGGGGCGCTGCACGCTGCTGCTGCACACCCTGCACCACTCCGGCCAGCCTGCGTGGGCTCCCTTCCACCTGCTTGCAGGAGGATAACACCTTCCTTCCTTCCTTCCTTCCTTCCTTCCTTCCTGCCTTCCTGCCTTGCTGCCTTCCTGCCTTCCTGCCTTCCTTCCTTTCCTGCCTTCCTTCCTTCCTTCCTTTCCTTCCTTTCCTTCCTTTCCTTCCTTCCCCCCACTCGCCATCCATCCTTCCACCATCCCCATCTCCGCCATCAAGAGACTGCATTTAGTAGACACCTGTAGAGCAATTTGGGTAACAAAACTTTGCATTTCCCCAATCCCTTCTGCCTAATTACCTTGAAGGGCTGGAGGAGGTGAGGGATGGAGGGCAGCATGGCAGCCACAGCGACTCATTTCGTGGTGGCTCTCTCCTCCAGGCACCCTTTGATCCACCATGGAAATAGTGGGTGTCCCTGTACAAGAGCACCCAGGTCCTGCCCCATGGCCACATGCGGGTCTGGGGGAACCCAATTCTGTGCAGCAGGGAAGGTGCCCCCGTGCCCCAGAGGGGCAGGGCTGGCCAGCACCCCGCACCCCGAGAAGTGCTCCTGCAGGCTGGCACGGCTGGGAGCCCTGTGTGCTGGGGGCTCCCTGGGGGCCTGCAGTCCTCTGCGGGTGGTGGCCTTGCACTTGGGACAGCAAAACTGTCTTGGAGGTGATGCATTAGGAAGTATGCTCCGAAATGGGAAGGAGGAGACTGGAGCGTCATTGGCAGCCGGGTTTCACCTCCTCTCTGCACCTCTGTGTCCCCTGGGTGGGAGGAGCAGGGGGCAGTGGCTCAAAGTGCTCTTGTCCTCGGCCAAAAAGCATTATCATCTCTGAAAGGAAAGGCGTGCTGCTCACGCGAGACTCTCACGGGACCACAGGGGCCTCGTCCAGGCGCATATTTCCGCTCGCGGCCGCTGCGAGCTCATGACGGGCTGTGTTCCCCACGCTCAGCCCTGGGAGGTGTTTGGGGGACGGGAGCTGCCCAGCAAGGTGACATGTCCTGCCTGGGGGTGCAGGGTGGCAGCTGGAGCAGCCGGCACGGGGGATTTGCACCCTTGCGGTGAAGGGGCCAAGCTCAGCAGGCAGCGGGAGGGCTGGGCTGCACGTCTGCGCCATGAGCCCACCACAGGGGCATGGGGGGCCAGACCACCCCAGTGCACCCTCCCCGCCCGCGGCCGGACTCCTGCCCCTGGCAGCCCTGGCTGCAAGCTCCTGCACCCAGCGCTCGGTGGGGCGCAGGGAGGGGATGAACGCTCCCCGCCGAGGCCGAGGCCGGCACCCGCCTGTGCTCACGCCTGCCTGCCCAGGCCTGCTCCCATTGTCTGCAATAATCTCTGCTTTTTACGATACGATTTGCAACCACTTTATAACCTCAGCTCCTAAGTGTTTTCTGCAGAGGAAAAATGCTTTATAATGAGATCTTAAGGGAGGCAGTTGCATGCAGTAATTATTACATGAGTGGCATTTGAAGAGCAATCATTTGATGGCATCTTAAGTTAGGTGGTTGCCCCATAAACGTAGCAAACGTGATCCTACTCTTCGTAAGCTGTTAAGAGGCTGAAGGGTGGGCACAGGCCTGTGGGTGGGACTCGCAAATTATGGTCAGTGACGCACCGATGGCACCCGGCAGGCTGGACGCAAGGCCCTGCTGCCAGCAGCGAGCCCACCCGCGTGGGGAAGGGACCTCGGTTTCAGTGGGAGAAGGGGGACAAGGTGGGAACAGGGGTCCGCTGAGAGGGGCTGGGTGTGCACCACCCCCTGTACATCCTCCTCCTGGGGACGGCGCTGGGACTGGGAGCACCACATCCCCCTGGAGCCGGCCACCGCGCTGAGCGACGGTGCTGCCAAGGCACGGGAACGCCCACGGCCCTGGTGGGAGCAGCCTGGCACAGCCCGCCCTGGCTCCGAGGACGAAGCGCAGGCTGGGGCTCAGTGCCAGGGACCGTGCCCGGGCAGTGCCAGGGACACGTTTCAGCTTTATCCCTGGGATGGAGGAGGAAGAGGAGCTGGGCTGCTCATAGAGCCTCCTCTGCTGGCCACGGGCACCCAGGCACCACTGCCTGCCCGGCCTGCCCCGGGTGCTGTTGGGGACGGTGACGCGTCACCCGGAGCTGTGCGGTGGCATTTGCTGGCCCGTGGGAGCAGTGTGGCGAGGGGAGTCTCGGCCCGTGGCACCTCAGAGAGGCAAGGCCAGGCAGGACAGAGACCCAAGGGACACCCCGGGGACACTGACACCCCCCCCCTCTCCGCCGGGCTGTGGATGGAGGCAGGCGGGCAGCGGGAGCCCTGGGGCACTGCCGCCCTGCCGAAAGGGGACGGCGGCCGCCCGGGAGGGGCAGATGAGCCGGGCACATCCTTCGGGGGAGTGTCCAGCCCGTGGGCCCCACCAGCCACAGTCCACGGCCTGAGGGGTTGCCCAATGCATCCCCTCGGGCGCCAGGCTGGCCGGACTCTGCTCCGCAGGTCAGGGCTGCGGGTGCGCGTGAGACGCAGGGTGCCTGCGTCCGCCGCCAGGCGAGGGGCTACGGCAGAGGGATGCTCAGGAAGGCGAGGAGCAGTGCCCAGCTGCGTGCTGGCAGCGGCACGCCGCGCCCGGGGTGTCCCTGCTCCGCTGGCATGTCCGTGTGCAACCGGGCACAGTCTAGCCTGCCGCCAGGTCCCCTGCCCATCTGGGCACTCGCTGCTGGAGGAGGGGAGCCAGAATCAGGGCGAGCTCAGCGCCAGCTCCCCATTCCTGTGTCCCTCGGCACAGGCGTTCATTTGCAAACCTGGCCTCGGCCATCAGGTGGCAGGGGCCAGCCTGCTGCCCGCTGGCACCGGGAGACACCAGAGCCCTGTGCCATGCTGGTCTGGCAGATGTCCTGCCTGTGGTGGCCTCGGGATGGGGGAATGGCCCACGGGTTTCCAGTTACGCCCAGTCCCATCTGCCTGTCCCGGGTGGATGAGGCTGACTTTGGGTTGGAGAAGTGGTCTGCCAGGGCTTTCCACTGGGCAGGGCTGCCTGTCCCAGCTCCAGGGCTGCCTGTCCCAGCTCCAGGGCTGCCTGCCCCAGCGCTTGCCCTTGCCACATGCTGCAGCCCAGGAGGGGCTGTGGGACACGGGGCCGGGTGGCCCGAGGGGACAGCGCATTATAAAATGCCCTCTGAGCAGCTCTCTACTGCTGGTCCCAGGGCTGGGATGGTGCCTGGAGCTTGCAGATATTTTTCATGCACCAAGACTTTTCTCCCCCTTATTTTGGAACGTGAAAGATTACCCTGTGGGCAAAACTGACTGATGAACGAAAGGCGCTGGGAGATTTTCTGAATCCGCCTCTGGATTGCAATCAGCTGATAATGTCCACGTTGGCTTTTCCCTGGGGCTGCAGGGCTTGCAGGCTTGGAGTCCCGCCCTGGGGGGGCTGTGTCGGCACATTAGCAAAGCCAGCCTGGGGGTGCTGGCTTGCACGTGCAAACCCTTCTTAGGCGGCTGCTCAGGCATTTAACCGGGCTGCCAACAGGCTGGGAAGGCGGACGCTGACTTCCCAGCTGCAGCCCTGCCCTCAGCCGACCGTCGCCTGCAGACAAGGTCCCTGTCCCCTCCCGGGGCAGCCCGATGGGCCCCTCCAGCCGCAGGCTCTCCGGGCAGCCCCCCCGCACCCCCGCATGCTCTCCCTTATCTTATCTTGTGCTAAAACCTGTGCTCTTACCTTGCTGGCGGGCTTCCAGCTCTTTCATTTCCAGGTCATGGGTGAGCTCTGGAAGAGAAATCAAACGGGAGTGAGAAGGAGCATCCCATGCACCCCGCGTGCTCCCCGTGTCTCCCCCGGCTCCCCGGCGGGGGCTGCCGGGGCACTGGCAACGACCATGGCTGCGGCGCTGCCTCTGCCCGGCCCACGGTCTGAGCGCGGCCATCTCGGAGCACCAGCCACAGGCTAAGCCAAAAATAGACAATTCTGGCAATTTGTATGTTATTAAGCAGCCTTGAGGTCTGACATCTGCCACGGCGCTTGCCCCTGTGACCTGGCCGAGGCAGCGTTTGCAGGTCCTGCCCCGCGGCGGAGCGAGAGGTTCCATTTCTCTGGCAATGCCTTTTCTTTTTCCGAGAGAGCTGCTGAACCGTTTTTGGTGCTTTAAATCGGGACAAAGAGCAGAGCAATGGACTGAAAACAGACCAAAGTGTAAGTTGGCACCCAAAGTATTTCATCACTTACTCCTTCCGGGCTGATGTCTGCCTCTGCACGTGACGCAAGCGGGACAGCCTCGTCCCTGCGCGGTGTGCCCGCAGAAGGATGCTGCCCTGCTCCGGGGGCAACGCGTGCCTTCAAAATCCTCTCTCAGCCTGCGACCGAGCGCAGCCCGGATGCCGCAGGCATGTCCCGGGTGGAGGGGGCCAGGCAGCGGCAGCGCTGGCGTGGAGCTGCCGTTCGCAGGATGAGGCCCGCGGCCTCCCGAGGGCTCCTCAGGGCTGCTGGGTACGGACGTCCCACGGTGGGACGTGGGCTGCAGAGCCTGGGCACTGCAGAGTGGCCCTGCGACGGTCCCATCTCCCACTGCTGCGGGCCCGGCACAGGGCGGCCGTGCTGTGGGTCCGGGTGCAGCCGCAGGCAGAGCTGCCCCACGTCCACGCTGCGCCCGGGAGCAGCAGCAGCAGCGAGGGCAGCGTCCTGTGGGGATGAGCCCACCGCAGGGCTGCAGCCCTCACTTGCTGCCTGCTCTCTGCCCGCTCTCTGCCCAGCCCCGGGCCACAAAACCAGTTCACAAAGGGCAGCAAGGGAGGGAGCTCAGGGATTTTCTGGAGTTCATTTTAACCTGCACACCTTCACAGACAATCTCTTCTGAATTAATTATCACAGCCCACCAAACCGCCAGCAGCTCTGAGAGGAGGAGGAGAGGGGCAGTAGCAGCATCCAGTTGTTTTGGGACTTTTTTTCCCCTGAAAATGAGATGAAATGGTTAATCTTTGCCCTACATTTTTCTTTTAATCTGCTTTCATGTTGACTCTAATCCTCATCACTGCCATCTTTCTGAAATGAAAGGCTTGGCTCAGGCTGCTCTGCCCGTCTGCCTTGGAAAACAAATCTGTAGTGAGCAGGCAGAAGTAACCGAGAAGGTAATGCAGTTTCTGGAAGGCTTTCAGCGCTCCCGACTGCCCCATTGGAAATCAATGGCAACTGTGTTATTTTTCTGAAGGTAAAATAATAGGTTTGGAGTCTCAGATATATTTCAAATGAAAACTAAAGCAGCCGCCCATTTCCAAAGAAGACATTGCCCTGCTCAGCGAGTGCAGGGCTCAGGGATGATGCACGACCCGGGGTCCCAGCTTCCGCGCTGGAGCCACGGGGGCTGGTGGGAACCTGCCCCAGTACCGTCCCCACGACCCGCGCGGGGCGGATCCAGGGGAGAGCACTCCGCAGGGCTCTGCCGGCTTTGCTACCCACAGCACTGCCTGCAGGGATTCCCCCAAACCCCACTCCGCTCCCGGCACCAGCCTTCCCTCCGGCGCCCTGCGAACACCACGTAGCAGGCTAATCATTGCCACAAGGCTTGAGCTCATCTTCCAGTAAAAGCAGAAACAGAAGACTCAGAGGAATCTGTTGCTATTTCTGCTGTGTTTATACCTTGCAAATAAAACTGGAGTGGGAGGGAAGCCAAATCTCCTCTGGAACACGAGGCTCGTTCCAATAAATGAATCACAGCACGCTGCTCTGCGCTGCGTTACCTTCCTGTAAAGCCTCCGACCGGGAACGCTGGGCAGCGGAGCTTTGCCGGGGCCGGCTCTGCCCTGGCCCCGCAGCGAGGGACTGCGGTACTTGCCTAAAGCAGCCGCCCCCTCCTCCCGCCCCGCTGCGGTGAAGGGCACGAGGCTCCCGGGTGTCGGGGGCTCGCGGGGGCTGCGCACGTGGAGGCTCCGTCCCGCTTTCGGCTCTCGCGGCTGGCCCAGCAGCAGCCTTTGGCGGCGGAGGCTCCCGGGACGCTGGGTGCAGCCAGTGGGAACTGCCTGGGGTCCAGAGGCAGCAAACTCGGGGGCTTATTTACTTGAATAAGGTCCCTCCTGGACACGGCTGTTCTGCTGGGGATCCAGCCTGCGTCCAAAGGCGCGATCTTGCTGCGTGCCTCGCCCTGGGATTCCCTCGCACAGAGCCGGCTCCGCTCCCCCTCCGAGCAAACGCCCCTCCATCGGCAACGGCTCCGGCACCTGGAAACCGCCGCCGCCGCCGCCGCTGCAGGCGGACGGAGTGTCTCGGGGCTGAGTAGGCGGCAGCTGAGAAACCGAGCTCTGCGGGAGGGAGGGCATTTCCAAGGCGGAGGCTGAGGCGATGGTACCGAAGTCTGAGGCCTGACACAACAGCTCCCGTACCGGCGCAGGGCCACCGCCGGCCGAGTGCTGACTTACCCACACCGCTTCCCTCCTGCAAAGGGCCCCGCCAGGTAACAGCATTCGGACCATCAGCAAAGTCGTCTTAAAACTAACCAGGGGCTTTGCCCCCGTCGCTCCTACGGGAACGGCGTTGCAGAATCACACCCCCGCAGACGAGGATGTGGCTTGGCCGGTCAGGCAGTGCTGTCGTTCGGCCGCACTGGGAAGGAGACTGCTGGTAACCAGCCGTGCAACGGGCTCATTCCTGCCCCCGGGAACTCAGAACCCCCCAGCCGGATTTAGGCACGAGAGCTCTGCTGGCTCAGCTATCTGGAGAGGCCATAGATGAAGCCACTAAAACAATGACGTGGAACAGCAAAAGCTCAGCAAGGATGGGGAAACGGAGACAATTCTGTCAAGGCAGACATGTCTTTGTTTCCCAGGGACCGGGGAGGATGAGAGGCTGGAAGACAAGGAGTAATTAGCTACGGCTGAATAATTGATGAGAGCGATGGCACAAGTTGGAGTGAGTTTCGGTGGCGGGCAGGAGGCCGGGGAGCCGCCGCTCTTGCGAGGCTGGCTGAAGGGGAGGGCGACGCTGCCGCAGCGGTGTGTGCCCCGCAGCCGCGGCAGGGCCCCGAGCCCCACACCAGGCTCCTGGCTGCGCTTCCCAGGCACTGGAGACGGGCAGACCCCGCCTGGCCGCTGCAGGGTCTGCCGTGGCCCCGGGGAGCCGCTCGCCCCCTTCCCGGGGGGCCAGGCTCCCGGCGACAGCCCCCGGTCTCGGGAGAGGCTGGGAGGCTGCAGCCTCTGCGTGAGGGGCTGCCGAGGGCGCCTGGCAGGGACCCTCCCTCCCGAGCAGGGAGCAACCTGGGGCGGGGGAATAGAGGTGCTGATGCTGCCGGCATTAGTGCTCCCTCAGCACCGCAGCGGTAAAGCTCGGCGAGGGGTTACCAACGCCGGCGCTAGCGCCGGGCTGCTCTGGGCTGAGCTGGCAGGAAGGGAATGGATTTTGCCTCTCTGTATGCAAGAGAATGAAGAGTAACAAAACATAAACAAGATCCCACTTCCTCCCATTCTGAAAGCGGCCTCATACACCCCGTTACCGGCAGCGCTCAACCCTCTTCCTCCCCTTGGCCCGCTGGCACCTGGGAGAAATGAGGAACTACTTTCACATTTTCGTAATCAAAGTACCTTTGTGGGCACAGATCACGGGAGGAAAAGGCAGGGCCATCTTGCTGGCCAGCGCTGGGTTTTTCCCTCTCCTTGCACCAGTGAATCCCTCAGGGTAGTGAGTACTGCAGCCAAACTGCTGCAAGATGCAGGACCAGGCGGCTGGGGAGAGTGCTGAGCTACTGGGGCTAATCCTCGTTCAGAAGTGTGCCCTGAGCACGGCGTGAAAACAAAGCGAGAGGGTTTTAATGATGGATTACCAACACAGCCTCCTGCCTGCGCACCCGCCCGGCCAGCTGATGCCCAGAACAAAAATCGCTCTGGTTCTTCAGTGTTGCAGCTGGAGGAAGCTGCTGGCACCCATTCGCAGAGGAGCCATTTCAGAGGGGTCGAGCCACACCAGATTTGGTGGCCACGTAGTGCGGTCTGGGGAGGGCCTGGAGGCACCTGGGCCAGGGGTGCAAGTGGGAGGCTGAAGGGGATGGGGGTCCCCTCATCCCACACGGAGCGGGATCCCCTGCATCTTCACGCTCTCCTCTGCGTCCTGCCG
The DNA here is from genome assembly GCF_964289735.1 of Phaethon aethereus. Lineage (NCBI taxonomy): Eukaryota > Metazoa > Chordata > Aves > Phaethontiformes > Phaethontidae > Phaethon > Phaethon aethereus. The sequence continues at coordinate 856,534 of NC_138595.1, read as the reverse complement.
AAGGCCAGTGAGCTCCCGTGTGGGACCGGCCCCGGGCCCCGGCGTGGCAGCAGGAGCTTTCCTGTCCAACGTGCTCCGTGGGCACGCAGCTCCCGCACGCCACGGCCACGCCAGTGCTCACCTGAGCAGTGCTTCTGCAAGCGGAGGATCTCCAGATGCAGGTCGTGGAGCAGCTCCATCTGCTCCTTCTTCAGGAAAGCGATGTGGCGCTGCACGCTCTGGATCTGGTGCTCCAGGGACACGGTCTCCATCGCAACCAAATTCACAGTCCAGGCCTGCGGGGAGCGGAGATGGCTCATGGTCAGACATGCAGCCACACACCGGGCTGGTGCGCCCGGCCCCCGGAGCCCTTGCGAGGCGCAGAGCCCGCCGGCTGCAAGGTGGGTGACTGCTCTCATCTACCCTTTTCAGGGGGATGAGGTGGTGGGTGAAGCAGCTCTGCTCGGAAGGTCCCCACGGAACGGCCCCCGAGCTGTCCCACCACCCCAGTGCCGGCTCCCGCCCTGCCTGCGCTCGGGCTGGGAGGCTCAGAGCCTGCATGAGCAGAAAATGCTGCTGCATGGATCCTGGCATCGGAATGGCTCGTTTCTGTTTTGAATTTGGCCCTAGGAGATGTTTTATCACTGAGCAGGATTACATCTGGGACAGCATTGCTCCCGCAGTCCCCAGGTGGGAGTTGCACCAGCGGCGATTTTGGCTCTCACTTGACAAGACGCGTATTACGAAGCAGTAACTGCAGCGAGAGATCTGGCACATGAAAAATACAGTATGCTCCGTCTGACCCGATCAGTGTTACGTGGCAAGAAGAGTCATGTTGCCTTCCAGAAGAAGAAATGTCTTCCCTGGTAATTCGCCTGGCAGACAAGAGCTGCTGGCGGTGCTGTGCCGGGCGGCTCAGCCCTGGGTTGGGGGTTCATCGCCGCGTGTTAATTAATGGCTTCAGCAAAGCAGCGGCGCGAGCTGCCTACCCGTGCTGCTGCACCGGGGAGATAAAAATAAACCCCTGAAAGAACTCTTAATCCTGGGAAATACCATTTCATAAGGATGTGGAATCCGTCCTTACCCCCCGCACCCAGTGAGCAGGGGAAGCTACGGTGAATCGCGGTGATGGTGAGGAAGGTGTTTTGCCAGCAAGCCTGAGGAACAGCGTGTGCTGTCCTGTCCCTGCGAAGCTGCTTCCTTCGTCCGCGTCCGACTTCAGTTTTCTTTCTACAGAAACCTCAGAACCAAGCAAGCGCTTTGGCTCACATTTACGGCACGCCCAGCACGGTAACACGGTGCGTGTTAAGAGCATTCCCACAACCTAAATCGAATCAAACGGCATTTAAGCTCAATTCCACACTAAGCGATCTTGGTGGTGCCCCGAGTTCAAAGCTTTGTTCTTGCCGAAGCCTCTCCGGATTTGTGACAACCTTCAGGTCAGGTCTGCGTATTCCTACTAGCTCACGAAAGGGGAGCGGGTGCAGCGAGGCTCCAACACTAACGGGTCCGGGGTGCTCCCTGCCGTGCCCCACGGCCAGCCCCAGCCCACCCGCACCGGCCGTGGCTGCTGGCACCTGCGTGACCCTTCCCGGCGGCGACTCGGCGGCTCTGCTGAGGCCACTCGTGTAGCCACGGGATCCATGGGGGATGCCAGCCCCTATGTACAGGGGACGGCTGCGGGGGCGAGAGGGTGGGTGCTGCCCTGCGGCTGGGGAGAAGGGGCCGTGGGACGGCGGGATGATTCTGCTCCGGCGCTGCCCCGGCCCTCCGGGGGTACGTAACCCCCCTGCACAGGCAGGGTGCTCAGGGGCAGCTGCAGCACCTAACTGGCATGTAAATAAGCAGAAATAATAAAAACTGTGTTCTCCTGTGGTTGCTCAGGGGGTCAGGCCAAGCTGTGCGAAGGGGCTGGGGGCTGGCCCGGGGCTCGCTTTGCAGCCTGGGGGTGCCTCTGCCTGCGGGGGCTCTGCATAAAGCCTAAAATAAGAACACTGGGTAACAGGAACTGTCTTTGGTGTATATGGTGGATTGTCACCGGGGTTTTTTCATGTCCCAGGGAACCATTTCTGGACGCAAAATAATGAAATTTGGAGTTTTAGGATGGCTCTGCTCTCCAGGAAATGAAATGCTCCAAATATTCACCCCATGAATGCTACGGGAAAGCACAAAAAAGGCTGGTGTGATACCCAAAAAGGTGATACTTTTTTTTTTTGGAGTACCTGTGATACTCTAAAAGCAACAGATACAAAGGTCCTGCTTCTCATTTAATGTGCTTATTGTGGGAGGTGTGATTTATACTGGCTTAAAGCTTCCCTGTGGAACAACGTCATGTAAGTGCAAATAGCGCTGGCTTAGCCTGCTTAGTCCTGCCTGGCTGAACGTAAGGTGCGTATGCTCTGCGCAAGGAAACCACGCGCACTTCCAAGAACCCCACGGGATTTGCAGTCCCTCAATATTTGTCATTTTAAACTGGAACCAGAGGGAAAAAAAAATCTCAGACTTAACTTCCTAATAATTCCTATTCTTCTGAGTGGCAAGGTGGTGATTTTTAAGTCTTGTAAGTCACCTAGCCTTTCCTGATGGCATTATAATTAATAGACAAGAGAGCTGGCATTCCTTCATTGCACCGTGAGAACTGGCCGTGATGGGGATTCGTTAAAGGCATGGCGGGGGGGGGCAGTAATTTACTTGTGCAGCAGCCATGGAAGTTATCCGGCATCTGCCGTAGGCTAGGAATCCAAATCACACCACGGCATATACCCTGCTGCCAGCCCAGGCTGCGGGGTCCGTGAGAGCGCCATGTGCCAGGCTCTGGAGCAGCTTCTTGACGGGAGTTGTGGCACCTCATCTCAGGAAACATCAGAAAGTAGGTTGGACGAAGCCCAAGGGATACGTAGTGCTATTTTCAAGCACTTTGCTCTGTCTAGTTGAAACATCTTTAAGTAGGAATGGCTGCAAATTTTCCATTGAACTTTCCCTCCTCCCTTTAAGTGGGGAATTACCCTTTTTTACCAATGAAAATGTTTTCCTTTAAAAATAAATAATTGATAGATATCAAGCTGTAAAGAAAGTCAAAGAAAAAAAAATTCTGGAATTGAGATCTGTTTGTTGTCCCCAATTTGGAAGATAAAAAGCTTGCATAATTTATCTGGGGAGAGGGCGGAAAGTCTGTTTTCAAAATTGCTATAGGAAATCCTTAGTGGGTTGGGATCAGCTTTGCCTATCCACAGTGACTTTCGCCGTTTCCCTGAGAAACAGCTCTCGGCTTGTTGCAGGAACGCCAGAGGTATCGTGTCTGGGGGAGAGCATCTCATTTTGTGCACGCGTGAAACGCCCGTCGGCACCGAGGACACAGGGGCAGGCAGGGGCCGGAGCTGCCTTCACAGGGAAACGGGGACACGGCCGGTAACGCTCGCGCTGCTGCCCGAGAGCAGAGGTGGGGACATCTCTCCTGGGGCTCCTGAGCCCCTTGCAGCGGGAGCCCGGGGGGCCGCGGGCAGTGACCTGAGGCTGCCGCCGCTTCGCCACCCCACGGTCCCCGTGGGCGAAGGGGGGAACGTGCCGTTCCACCGCGCAGCCATTCGGCAGCTGTGTCACAGGTAATGATGCAAGAGCCAAGGGCTATTAACGAAGCTGCAGTTCAGTCCTGAGGCTTCAGTAGCATCTGTAGGGCGTTCGAGCGCCTCGAACATTACCAGGAGGCAGCGGATGAACTCTCGCCTTGCCACGGCCGTGTCCACCCGTTACCCCAAAGGGCTTCAGCACCGAACTCCCAGCAACTGATGCCTTCCCTCCGTTGCTTCTGAAGTCAAGTGGAGATTGCAGCAGTATTTTGAGCGTCTAGTTTGACATGTGCCTTTGGTCATTTCACACAGCACAGTCACTTGGGAGGAGTTGGGAGTTAGTAAGGAGTAGCTGCTGCTGCTGGCTGACTCAATAGCACTTTACTGGGCCACTGCATCTCCCAGCTAATGACGCCAAAGCTCCCCACGTTGAGGGCTTCGAAGCACCCAGCAAGTGCTGGTGACCGTGTTCCTGTGTGGTGAAGGAAGGTGGGAAGAACCTTCAGCCTGTGCCAGAGGCACGAGAGCCAAAGCACAGCGACTCGGGCCGTCACTCCCCGGGATGCTAGGAAGCACCAGCTCCCCTCACCCCAGCCTCGCGAGCGCGGCTCCCAAAAGGGTGGTTGTACTGCAGCAGGTAGGGGTGGGGTTGGAAGTGACCCTGCTCAGATCCCTCCCTTGCTCCTGTAGCTGTTACTTTTCCTTTCCAGACTAGTTCTAACTTCCCAAAGCCACTGGTGGTGGAAGCCTTGGCAGTGACCACCTACTCTGTGGCTTTGAGGAGTTATGTACAGTTACAGGAGTTATGTTCTAGGTTACAACTCTAGAAAACAGTGTCATTCAGAACAAAATCCAAGGGTAAGTGACAGCCCCCTTTAGTTTAGATGTTCTGTGCCCTTATGGTTCTGATAGCTGTATACACACACACACACAGCTGGAAAGGGTGGCAATCAGCTGAGCGGCGGTTTTTGCCCTTATTCAAAGGTGACACTGACAGTCTGAGCTGGCCCCTTTTCCCTGCAGGGCTGTGGCTGAGCACCGGTTTCGGAGATTGGACATCCAAGGGCTTTGCTCCATCAGAGAGCACTTTCCAGGAACAAGTTTCCCTTCCTGACCATGTAAGGTTTCGAGCGCAGGACTCGCAGGCCTCTCCTCAGAGTGGTGCAACAACCCTCAGCAGGGCACTGGGGACCAGATCTTTAACTTTAAAATTTGCTTTTAATATCTTAAACCCTCAACTGCATATTTACTCGGAGACTGCGAAAGCCTAAGTAGTAAAGTGCCGGGTAAGTTAGAGGAGGTTTCTGGGCTGCTGAGCACAAGCAGTTCATGGGAGCCCACGCGGATGCAACCCACGAACATGAACATGGGGAGATATTCACCAGGAATAGGGGAGCACACTCCAGAACGGGCCTTGGAGAGCTGCTCCCTGCAGAGGAAGCTTCCTGCTATGCTCGGCCACCCCCTGCCCGGTCCCTCGGCAGGGGCTCCCCAGGTCCGGGCCACAGGCTGGCGCCCGGCCTCGGCACCGACATGGGGTGCAGCGGCGCTGGGCTCAGTCCCCTGCAGTTCCCCATGCTGGGTGATGGTGGGCATGGTCTTGAAGTCTCGACTCATGAGTCTTCCTGTGGGCCTGCCCCTGCCTCTAAAACATTTTTTTTTTCCTCGCCCCTTATCCTTTCACCATGCCACTCCAGTCTTTGGGACAAGGCACACTGGGAGTCCTGATCTCAGCTGGGTGTTTCAAAGTGCCATCGGAAGACCTCAGTGAGATTTGCAATTTCATCCCAATTTATCAGAATTCTTATGTCACAAAACCAAATGACTGAAGCACCCTCCTGCAGCAGCTACAATGACCAATTTAGTTGCAAGTCTACTAAAAGCTGATTTCCATTGTGCTGACAGATTGTTTGAGAATTTGCTTTCAGGGCAAAAGTATGCTGAAGTCTATTGTTTAATGCCAGTCAGAATCCCCAAACTTTGACCCAAGAAAGAACCTCAGTTCCTGGTGGTGCATTTGAAAGGCAGATACAGTATTGCACGTACACATACTCCAGCACAAACACTGTCACACCGAGATCCAACCCCTATTCGCATAATCATTTTTCCGTGTAAAAGGCAAATTAACTGGGAGTCAGAGGGCACAAACAAGGTTTGCAGGAACAGGTCGATAATTTATCCTGCTGTGGTTGCCAGCAACCCCTCTCCATCGCATTAAAACATACGCAGGAATAAACACTGCTGATACATATTAAAAATCTATCCTGCTTAGAATTTACGATCTCAAGGAATACGAACACAAACTTTGCAACAGCACTATGAAGCAAGGATGCCTTCAAATGCAAGGAAAACAAGGCAGCAGGAAGCTAAGAAACTTGCAGAAGGTCACAGAGGGAGTGGCAATGCCAGGAATAGAAACCAGAGGTGAAATCTTGGCCTTGGGAAAGTCAGTGGGAAACCTTCCTTGATCTCACCAGAGGCAGAACTACGCTCAGGCTCCTATTTGCTGTTCATTATCTATCAGTATCTATTTAAAGATAAAACCAGTACAGACGTCGATTATAAATTATTGTGTTTTCTCGCAATTCTCGAAACACAGCTGCCTGCCTAACAGTCGGAGCTGAAGCTGGTCACTGGGCTGCTGAAAGCAAGGCCCTGTTTTCTCCTGCTAGCTGCGAGGGAATTAACTACGGGTTCAGCCCCCCGTCAGGAGCAGAGTTTGGCCCAGCATCAATGCCTTGGGTCAACCGTCACCTGAAGTGGGTGATCCCCGTGCTGCCCTTCGGGCATTTCGGGCGACGTTTCTGGTGGCCAGCCGAGCCTTCCCACAGGCGCTCGACTCCGCGGCTGCCCGCGCAGGCATGCGGGGATCCCCGCCGGCCCCGCGTCCGGAGCAGGGACCCCGCCGGCGGCGGCTGCGCACGGAGGGAAGAGACTTCTGGAACGGGCGCAAGAGGGGCCGCGGGCAACTGCCGGAGGGACGGTGCCCCCGCAGCACGGGGACCCCCCCCCCCGGGCCTGTCCCGCTCGCCCCGCGGCCCCGCGCCGGCGCCCGCATCCCCGCCCGGGGCGCCGCCGCCCCGCCCGCCCCGGCCCGGCCCCGGTCCCTTACCTGGGGGGAGCGGCGGGGCCCCGCGGGGCGCCCGCTGGGCGTCATGGGGCGGCGGCGGCGCCGGGGCCGGGGCCGGGGTCGGGGTCGGGGTCGGGGCCGGGCCGGGCTTCCGCGCTGCCCGCGCTGCCTGCGGCGGCCCCGCCTCGCCCGGCCCGGCCCGGCCCCGCCGCCCGCCGGCAGCCGCGCCGTAAACAGGCGGCAACGTGACCGGAACTGGGGAGCGCCGCCGGGGCGCGGGAGGGCGGGCGGGGAGCGGGGCCGCACCGGGACAGACGTAACCCTCGGTGCGGCCGGGGCCGCGCTCCCGGGGCCCCCCCGCTGCGGCCGGGGCCGCGCTCCCGGGACCCCCGGTGCAGCCGGGGCCGCGCTCCCGGGACCCCCCCGCCAGGCCGGGGCTGGGCTCCTGGGGCCCTCGGGACGGCCGGCGCTGAGCTCCCCGGGACCCCCGGTGCAGCCGGGGCCGCGCTGCCGGGCCCCGCCCGGCTGCCGCTGTCCGCGGTGCTGGAGCCGCCCGGCGCGCCGGAGCCTCCCGCAGCAGCCGCGGGCCGGCGCGCCCGGGATCTGCCGGAGAACCGGGGCGTTCGCGTTCTGCGGGGCTTTAACCGCCAACGCCGGTCGGGGGGAACGGCACGGGGCAGTGCCTGCTTCAGCGAGGGGATCGGTGGGAAGAGGGAGCCAACACTGTGCTTCCCAGGAGCTGTGGTCAGAGAGGTGATGAGGAAAGGCTGGTTACTCGTGTGGTTGGTAGTTCTTCGTGCCCTTTTGTTTGTGACATCCAGACCAGCTGCGGCTCCACTTCCAAAGATGACTAAATCCATTGCGCCTCCACTGCAGCAGGGGAAGCTCGGATGCAGTGGTCTGTTCCATGTCGCACGGCAGTGAAGGAGCAGAGAAATGGTAGCGTCCTCCCCGTCAGCTGACAGTCTGCTGATTCCTGTGCCCCTAAACCAAAATCTGCTACAGACAGTGCAGTGTTCCTGGTCTGATGCTTAGCTGCATTGTGCTGCCATCCTCACATTAAGGCTGCTGCTGTTCTGCGTCTATTGGCCTTCAGCGCATGAAAAGCATGTGAACATGTTGTAGGGCAGCCCACAAGCTGTGGTTGATGATACCATTTTGTCATCCCCACATGTCGGTCCTTTGGATGTTTCCAACCTCTTACGGAGTGCCTGTGCTACGCAAAGCGATCACGGGTATGCTGTGGGAAATAGCCCTGCCTTGAGCCTGCAGGAGGGCAGGCACAGCAGAGACTCATCCCAGAGTGGGCTCGTAACATCCCTGCACATTAATAGCCAAAGCCTGGACCCCTACTGGATGCAAAATGGCATGGTACAGCCTGGCTTGGTGCTGGCTGATAGCAGAGGAAGGCTGGGCTTGCAATTAGGGCTCCTCGATGGAGAGTGAGTTTAATTCACACTAAAAGAGAAATCATTAAATCAGGAGAAAAGGTGACCAGTGGGGCCTGAAGGTCTGCATGTGTACACACAAGCTTCTGATTTGCAATGAATTATTCAGACATCTCTGCTTAAGGCCAGCGCAGTTGAGAGCTTCAGTGCTTCCTTAGCCAATCCAGTCATGCTGACTCCTGTCTGGGCCTCTTCTTAAAAAGAAGACTCTTCTTAAAAAGAAGAGTCCTTTCTGCAATGACAAGTTGTTAAGAGCTGAAGGATTTCTGTGTGAAGGAGAGTGCAGACTTTCTTACTCAGGGAAGCGCTGTCTCCTTAGGAGCACCTCTCACCCATTTGTAACCATCAACACTTGCCAAGGTCTTGTTTGTCCCTCTCCCTGCAATTTGCTGGGGGGGGACGGGACTGTTTTTAATGTATCACTGTATCTTCCCCTAACTCATGTGCTAACTTGAGTAGCAGTGAGTTACAGATGGGGAGGTGGGGGGAAGAGGGAGGGATTATTTCTGAGTGCATCACGTTTCACCAGGTTTGTACAATTTTCATTGATTTTCCACTGAATAAAAGACAAGCCTGCAAATGGTCAAGGTCAGGCATTCGGGGACAGACAGCTGCCTCTGTAAATGGGGTCATCGCTCCAGGATACAGCCGTGCTGCTGGGAAGGCAGCGGAGTGCAGCACATCCTCTGCACCCAGCGTGGCACGGGGTAAAGCCGGCTGCCTCTGCAGAGACCGCCCGGCAGCTTGGATTCAGCCACAGCGCACACAGGCCGTGCGGATTTCCCATCATCTTTCTCACTCATCGTTCCGCAGTGGGCTGCTTTCACAGGCAGCTTTTTGCTCTGGGAGCTGCTCGCAGCTTTTCTGACTGGGACATGACCTAGCCAATGCCTCCAGCAACCGCCATGTCCCACGCCGCAGTTACCCCGAGACCTTCCCCGCTCCGCCCTTGCTCTGAGAGACAGGCACGGCTTACCCGAGGGGTCTGAGGTGGTTTGTGATCAACGTAATGACTCAAAACCACGGGAATGGCCATTTCCGCCTCAAGAGGAGTCGTGGGGCCCTAGTTGCCGGCCCGGGAGCCTGACCGAGCTCTGGAGCCTGCGGGGCAGAGCCAGCCTCCCCTTGCCCGCTGTACCCCGCGGGGAGCCGGCCGGCCGCCGTGCCGCCGGAACGCGGGTGCCGCAGCGCCGGGCCGGCGGGCGCTGAAGCGGCGCGGCGGCAGCTGCGGAGGGGCCCGGTGGGCGCCAGGTTTGGCGCGGAGACGCGGCTCCTTCCCCTGGGAGCCGCCCCGGCGGGGGGACGGGGGCTGCGGAGAGCGCAGGGGCGGCAGCTGGCGCTGGCGGGCAGCGGCATCCCCTGGCAGGCAGCGGCAGCCCCGCTGCCGCCGCCCGCTGCCCGCAGCCCCGTGCCGACACTGTCCTCTGGCGGCAGCGGCACCGGGCCCGGCACGGGCAGCGGCAGCTTGCGCAGCCTCCAGCGCCCTGCGCCGCTGGGCCCGGCCTGCCCGGGGCTGGGGCTCGGCGGGACCCCCGGGCCGGGGGTGCTGGGGGGCACCAGCGCCCAGGCGGCCGTGGATGTGTGTGTGTGTGAGAGTCTGTGTGTCAGTGTGCGTGTCTCTGTGTGTGCGTGTGTGTGTGTATCTGTGTGTGCGGGGGTGTTCGGGCACTTCCCGCAGCGGCTGAGCTGGGCACCCCGCGCCCCGCCGGCGCGTTGGGCAGGCGGGAGGGGGTTGGGGAGGCTGGGGCTGGGGGCCGTGACCGCGCTGCCCCGCGCGGAGGGCGGCTGCGGGGGAAGCTGTGCTGCGAGCTGCCGCCTTGCTCGGGGCCCGGCTTTAACACCGTTTCGGTCCCGTCTTAGGCGAGCCGTTCGTGCGGGGCGGGCACGCCGAGCCGGCAGTCATCCCGCAGCCAGCGGAAGGAGATGGGCCCCCGGGGGCTGCTCCGGGCCGCGCCTCCCTCCGACCCCCGGCTGCAGCAGGAGCTGAGGGCCCGCAGCCTCTGCCCGCAGGCCTGCCCGCGGCCACGCGCGCCCGCCGGGGGCGCCGGCTCACGCCGGGGGCGACTGGCCCCCCGGTAAAACCGCCGCGGGCCAAAGCGAGCGTCTCGGTGTGCGCCGACCTTAACCCTGCAGGCAGCACCCCTCTAGACTAACTATGTGGAGAGCTTTTGGGCCACTGCTTTCCCCTCCACCTCCCAACTTAATTATTAGGGGAATTTTTTCTTTTAATTTAAAAAAGAATTTAACTTTGCCTTAAATATTGTTTTCCAACCTAAGTGAAATGGAGCGTGTGTGTTCTAATTGCTTTGAAGAACCTAATAAGAAGCTCCTTAAAGTGATGGAGGGCTAAAAGCTAGAGGGTTTTGATAAATTTAACATTAGCTTAACATTTCCCTGGGGATTTGAAAATATCAGACTTGTAAGGGTATTTGCTTGAGCTAAGTAATGCAATCTCTCCTCTTCAAAGCGCTGTTGCTCTGCCCAGCTGACTGCGGGGAGGGCTGTGGCGTGGCCCAGCGGTGCTGGCGGAAGGAGGCAGGGAGCGTGACGCCCGGCTGAACGGGGCAAAGCGTTGGGAAACACCGGGCCAAATCTGTCAGCCTGGCTCTGGCACGCTGGCCCCGGGGGGAGGCCCAGCCAGGATCAGCACAGTGCTGGCAGCGCAAAGGGGCACATGAAAGATGCCGGATGCGTTAGCATGTATGTGCTGTGTGAACACTTCATTTTTTTAGATTTCTTGTTATTTTAGAGCTTTTTTGAAACTTTTTAATAAAAGTTTTTTTCATTCTTTAGCTCGCACAAGCCTACAAAAACAAATGTGTGCTGAACAGGGCTGAGTCAGTCCCCAGGCTCCAGGGGCAGAAGGGAGAGCTTCAGCCTTGCCTGCGCCCGCTCCTCAGGCCCCACATCCTCACAGGGCCCCATCACTGCCTCCCACCCGTGACCTCCCACAGTGGGTGCAGGCACCGGAGACTCATCTGTCAGGACTGGGGCTCCCTGCGCTAACACGTGTGAAATCTAGCATGGTGCTCAGGCTCTGCAGAGCAGGGATCGGATTTTTTATCTGCCCTTGGCTCCGAATCCGATGGTGAGCAGCACCAGTCCAGGCAGAGCTGGTGCCCGACGCCTGCAGGAGCTTGCTCGCTTGCTGCCTGGCTCATTAAAATATGATGATTTAAGTATCAACAATTTCCTGGTCATAATTTCAGCCGAAGCACCCAGCTGAGGAGCAAGATACCGGACCCCACGGCAGAGTGGGCTGCCAGAGCATGGACTCAGCCCCTCTGGGCAGGCCACTTCCTTCCAGCCTCCAGCCCATGGCTTGTAAGAGGCAGCGGCTCCTCCGGAGGGTGGATCACTGCCCGGCATCTGGGGGCCCCCCGGCTGAATTCCCCTTATGGGACCCCGAGCAAAGCATGGCCTCTGCAGCCGACACGGAAGAGCAGCGCTCTGCTTCCTAGCAAGGGGCAGCCGAGACGGAGGCGTTGATGCCTTTCATGTATGTTTGGGCCCTACAAGAGCAGGACCCTAGAGCTGCCAATAACAGGTACTTACTTGAGTAATTAATGTTATTCGATTTAAATTAAGCTGTTGGATCGTGACTGTGACAGCTGGGAGTGCCAAGTTGTGAAATTGTGTTCTTAAAGATCAGAAAAGTAAGGATTTAGGGCCGGAAGACCATTTTTGACAAATGTCTTTCGGTGTGATTTGAAGCTCCTTGAATTAACTTCCAGATGCGCTCCCAGTCTGCTTCCGAGCACTGTGGGCCACCCCTAACTGAACACACCCCGTGGCTCCCACCAGCTTCGGCCCGGGAGCCCCGGCTCAGGCAGACGGGCCGCTTTAGCCCCGAACCTGCGGAGCGTAAGCTTTGCTCGGTGCGCCCGCAGCTCCCGCAGGTAAGCTCTGCTGCGCCGTTTGTTTGTTTTCAAGGGTGAGCAAGGACCGGCGACAGAACCAGGGATCGAGGGGTGGCTGCCCACTCGGGCTGTGGCCCCCCAGCCTGTGCTGAGGGGGACAGTGTGTGGCAGCAGGGGCTGGGGGGAACCGGGCCGTGACTGCTGACGAGGGACCCTGTGACGCTCGGCGCAGAGGGGCTCCAAGCATTGGAGGGGCTGGGAGACGGGCATTTCCCTGGGGGGTCTGCAGGGATCCGCCTGGGCATGGGAGACCTCTCGGCTGCAGGAGGGTGCAGGAAGGTGCAGGGCGGCTGCAGGGGGTTGCTTGGGGGTGTGGGGGATGCAGGGGGGGTGGGGGTGCAGGGGGGAGGGCCTGCGTGCAGTCCGGGGGAAGTGGCCGTTGCGTGGCGCTTTTCGTGACCGGGCGCGGTGCTGCGAGCCCCGCACCCCCCGGTGCCGGAGGAGGCGGGGGCGCGCAGGAGCCGGCGCAGCCGCCCCGGCCCCGCGGGGCGGTGACCGCGCTGCCCGCCGCCGGCGCGGAGCGGAGCGGGGCTTGCGGCGGGTCCCCCGCCGCGGCGGGACCGGTATGGCCTCGGGGGAGCGGCGCTGGGAGCTGGTGCGCTGGTGAGTGCGGGGGCGGCGGTCCGGGCAGGCACCCTGGGGGGTGCCCCCTCCCCGAGCCTGCCGGGACCCAGGTGAGCGGCCGGTGAGACACAAGTTTGCCAGGGGGGTCCCGGCTTTGGTACGGGGCGGGGGGGTGCTCCTAGCCAGGGGGGATCCCGGCTGCTGAGCCGGGGGAATCCCAGCCGGGGGGGTGCCGGGGGGGGGTTGGGAGGACGGGACCCAGCGCCGGCACTCTGACGCCCCCCGGGGCCCTCCGAGGGTCGCAGCGTGGCCGCGGGTGCGGGGCTGTGATGGGGGCCAGCGGGGGCCGGTTCGGGGCTGCATCTGCGGCGGGGGGGTTCTTTGGCATTTGGGGCCCCGTGGAGGCAGCAGGGCCGGACCCCAAAGCGAGGTCCCGCTGTGGGAAGTGGCCCCGCCCGGCAGAAGGAGGGGAGCAGCAGCGTCTGGGTCCCGGGCTCGCCCGTAAGGGCAGCAAGAAGCCCCGGGCACAGCTCCGGACACCTGAGGGGCATCCTGGCTGCTGTGGTGGGTGTGAAGGGTGCTGGGGCTGCTCGGGGCTCTAGCACCTGGGGATCTGCTTCTCCCTGCTGGGGACGGGGCGATGGCAGCGACCGGGGCAGCTGGGGCAGGCTGACATTGGAAACAAGCTTTCTCTGTATTTTTTTTTATGTGTAATTGTGTAGTTTGTGACGTCCAAGGCTTGTGACTTGGGCAGGGCGCTGTGGTGATGCCAGGCTGTGATGGAGTGACTCTGGTCCCAGCGCGGTGCTGCTGGCCACAGAGCTGGGCTGGGTGCTCGTCCCGTGCCCCATGCCGGTGAGGGCAGTGAAGCCAGGCTGGGTGCTGGAGCTCCCAGGCGTGGGTGGGATCCCTGCGAACCGGGGAGAACAGCCAGAGTGGAAACCGCCGGGGGGTTACTCTAAGCTTGCAAAGCCTTCCCCCCGCCCCTCACCAGCAGCCTAGGGCACTTTTTTCCTTGCACGCTTAGTCCCAAACTGGTACAATGGCCCCTTGGCTTGGCCGTTCTGCCATCCGCGCTGCCTCACCCCCCCTTCCTTCCCAAAAGACATCCTGCCTTGCCTGACGCTACTTTCTGCAATATTGTCATGTGCAGGAGCCGCAGGCGAGCGCTGGGACTGCACCGTGCTTGGCTGCTTATGCCAAGAAAATTAGCAGGTCAGTCTGCACCGGGGACGTTCAAGGAGCCTTTTGGGTTTCATTTGGGTGGGAGCAGCAGGTCTTGACTGCTGTGCTGTCACTGCCCCCCGGCTCCGGCAGGACCCTGCAGCCCTGGGCCGGGCTGGGCGAGTTCGAGCAGGGGCCGAGCCCAGCAGCAGCAAACATCTCCAGCTGTGGCCCTGCTCGTCAGGGCTGTGGGGTGGCTGTGGGGAGCCTGTGGCACTGTGGTGCATCCCCTTGGCCCCATCCAGGCAACACGGCCAGGTCCCTGCAGGTAACAGTGGGAATGCGCTGCCTGGAGCGTCCAGGTGCTGGGGAGCGGACCGTGAGCTCGTCCTGGCCCTGGCTGGGGTTCATGGATGCCGCAGCTGTGCGTGCATGTTCTCCAACCAGTACTACAGGGGCCTTAAATAATTGATTGCTTGCTGATGAAATTTCATGTTCAGAGGAGGGTGTGTGAAGTGCAGCTGGTTGTTGGGATGGAGGCAGGCAGCAGAACTGTGTTCTAAAAGACGAGAACAACTGCTGTTACCGACATTTTGCTTGTGTAACAGAGAACCTGTACTTCTCTAATCAAACCTGTACTTCTCTAATCAAAATAATAACCGTCAGTTCATCACTTGGCTATTACTTAATAAAGCCTCAATATCTGGCCTGACATCCAAAACGATGTTAGAAAGGCGTTAGCCTGGTCTCGGAGCCGGTGGTAACGCTGGGGCCAGGGCTGCTGCCGGGGCTAGTGCGGGAGCGGCCGGGCAGGAGCTGTTAGAGGCAGGCTGTGCCCCAGGGTGGTGATGCTGAGCCGGGGCGTGTTGTACCTCTGCCTCCCAGGGCTTTACAGTGCAATGTCCTCTGCTGCTTTGGAAATGTTTGCTTTTCTGCGCGTGGGGGTCACGGGTGCACGCGGGTCTGGCCTGGGGGGTCCCGCGTCCTCCGCAGGGCTCCGCGCTGCAGCCGCCCGCCGGGGCAGTCAGGACCGCGGCTCTGGTGGCGGTGGTGGCGGGGGGCCACCCTGGGCGATGCCCCTCGAAGGATGCCCCGTGCCGGCCGCGGCCATGTGCCCGCGGGAGCACCCGCTGACAGGCAGGGAAGGGCAGGGACGGCGTGGGGACGCAGCCAGACGGGGCTGTAATGCCATTTTGCCGCTTCCTCTGAGGAACGCGTTAGTGGTGGTGTTGGACTCGAGGCTGAGCAGCGCTGCTGAGCCAGCCGCGCTCCGCGGCTGCAGCTCCCTCTCCACAATCCTGGGCTAATAAATATTTCAGTCTTTCTCGCTGTTATTTTTAGGTACGTGAGAGAAGGCCGGTTTCGCATTGAGGAGAGGACGCTGACGGCGTTCCAGTGGCTGTACTCGCCCCACCAGCACCGCATCGTCAGCCGGGCAGACCTGGGCTCACCCAGCAGGTAAGGGGGGGCCGGTGGGCGCAGGGCCATGGGGAGCACTGGCATGTCCACCTGCCATGCTGGTGGGACCTGTCTGATCCTCTTCTCAGGAGCCCTTGTGGTTTTGACGTGGGTCTCCTGAGCCTCAGCCTGTCTCTGGAGCCCGGTGAATATCTGAGCAGCTTGGCTTTCGCTTTGAAGTAAGGTTCCAGACGTAGCAGTCGCAGCTGGGAGCTGCAAACAGCATGTAAGCACCCCTCCAGTTTAAAGCAGTGGAAAGGGCAAATTACTGACTGTCTCCCCAAACTTTTATTTTTGAAGCCCCCATGCAAGCACATGATGGTCAAGCGCATGACCTTTTGAGGACCTGCTTTATGCGTGCAGCACACTTGGGATTTGCTTAAAAGACAGATTGGGAGCCAGGGGCCACATACATCCCAACCGTAGGTGATCTCTGGAAAATATTTGTTGTGATACCCTGATTTCGTGCCTAAGCTCCCTCCTTCACAGCTTGTTGAGAACATGTCTCTGAGCCACGTCCTGGGCATGTGCCGTGGCTCTCCCTGCTGATGCACATGCATGGCTGTCGGTTCACATCCCAGCGTTTGGTGGTAAATGCCATTAACAGAAAAGCCTTGCGGGCCTCAGGACACATATAGCACGGTGTCTGTGTTCCTGCCTGTTAAGAGGATTGGAACGCCCCGAGCCCCCGGGTCGCTGCGTGGCTAAAAGCTTTCCCCTCTTTATTTCAGCAGCAGTTTTGCTCCTAGAGCCCTTAAAGCCCTGAAGTATTTATCTCCCCAGATCACATCTACCGGAGTGACAGCGGGAGGGCAGCTGGGGAGGGGGGGTGCCCAAAACGCGCAGGGAGGGGAGCGGGGGCTGCCAGGGTCGAGCCCCTCCCAGGGCAGGGAAGGGCTGCAGGTGCTCTCGGAGGCTCCCCGCAGGGCGAGGGGTCTCTGAGGGGGGACGGGGCTGTGGAGGGCCCGGGCTGGGTGGGGAGGGCCCTGCCCCGCTCGTGGGGAGCAGGAGGGGAGGCAACACCCAGGCCCAGAGGAGATTTCCAGGAGCTCCCCTTGGCGGGAGCCCTGGCACGTGGTCGTGCTGCAGCCGGCTGCTGCCCGAGAGGCTTCCAAAAAGCTGAAATTACCATGCTGGTTATTGATTTTAACTAATTTCTGCAAATTGTTATAAAAGGCTGTGCCCCTGATGCACATGTACCACACGTGTGGAACTTAAACGCGTGTTATGTCATTTATCGTTAATGTTAAGTACCACTGGGGTTAATTCCACTGGATTCATTTGATTTCCCAGAGGGCTGGGAAGTTACCTGGAGAAGTCTGGCAGAGTGTGGGACATCCGTGGCCAGTTATGAACGGTGCCTGCATCCCCCTTATGGGGATAAAATCTTTACCCAGGTTGCAGCTGGGGCTGTTGCCCAGGGCAGCCCAGGTGCCAACTCCAGCTCAGCGAGTCCCGAGTTTGCCTAATCCTGGCTCTGCAGGAGAGCAGCCGGCTCGGGCAGTGCCTGCAGCCGGGGAGCAGAGCTGCTGGCCCTGCGCAGGGCACAAGGCTGCCATGGGCCACGCCGTGTCGTTTGCTTCCGCAGCTGCTCTGTGGGACGGGAGTGAGGAGGAAGCTGCGTCGGGGATGTGTTACTGTCTTTAAGCCCCTCATTTGTAGCTGGCAGCATCGAGGTGCCCTGCACTGGCCTGGCCTGGCGTGTCCCCACAAGGGACGGGGCACAGCGAGCGGGCAGCCGTGCACGGCTCCCAGTGCCGATGCTTGTCTCGGCTGCGGCACACTGCTGAGGGGCCTTCGTCTAGGGAACATTTTAGTGCCTCGGGTGGCACGCTGACACCGGGGTGCTCTGTGGCATTTTAGGCTGTCACAGTATTTATCTGTCACATTAATGAGATCACTGGCTCTATTTTGCACTTGCTGCTTTTCCTTTGCATAATGGTAGTGACACAGCTGAGCAAGAGGATAGCTGATCTGCTGGAGGGGTTAATGTAACAGGTGTATTTTATGATTTTTATTATTTGTACACATTAACATGCTCATTGGTCCCACTTGAACAGCACTTTACACAAGGACAAGAGCATGGGCCCTGTTTCCTACATCTTCCCACAGCTGGGGTGCTTTTGCCCTGGTCCTGCAAACGCAGTGTCGTGTCCGGAGGCAGCAGGCACGCTGCTGCCGGCAGAGCTGCGCTGGCTGGGATGGGCCTCTCCCTCGGCATGGGAAGGCTTTCAGCAGCTGGGCCCAGCCGGCCGCTGCCAGGGAGCAGCGCAGCGTCTGTGGCTCTGTGCAACACAGAGCAAACCTGTGTGTAGGAGACCACGATGAATTTGAAAAGTCGCGTGTCTGTCGGTCACCTAGCGCGAGTGCTGGCCTGGTCAAGCTGTGCGTGCCGCCGGCGTGCGCCGGCAGGGACCAGGCAGCCTGGAGGCAGACGGCCGGGGAGCAGTGTGGGGCGCAGCGGGCTGCCCGGCGCAGCGGGCTGCCCAGCGCAGCCCTGAGCAGCTTCAGTAGCTGAAATCACCCACTTTGATGTTTAGTGCTGCTAAACAGATTTCAGGGCTGCCAAAAAAAGGAATTGCATTGGCTTCACTGCATCTCTTTAGGAACCAGTGGGACCAAAGTGATGCAGCTTGTCACAACCAGGCTGAGCTCCGTGTCAGGGCTCATCCTTCGGGCTCTGCTGGCTGACGGCAGTGTGGGGCTGGGGTAGGTGCCCTGTGAGCTAGAAAGGATGGGCCTGTTGGTGGGAATGGGAACTTTGGTTCTCAGCGACTCCAGATTTTGGCCCTGGGGACACTTTTGTCTGGTCCACTCTGTGTCTGTCTTTAATTCAGCTGTAACAGATGAAAGGGCTCACATGTAAGGCTAACGTCTGCTTTCAAGGCTGAATCCAAAGGGGGAGTGCTCCATTTTTTGTGTGTCCCCCCCCTCCAATAGCCCTTTCACTCTAAAAGCCCCAGGCAGGGCAATATGCTCATATTCATATCCTCCTATACCACCTTCACTGCTGGGTATTGCTCCAGCGATGCTGCAGAAGCCCCCCCAGCAACCAAACCTTGCCCAGGAGCCCGTTGCATCCTGAGCCTCCAAGTCTTTCCTGGCTCCCGGGACCCGGTCCCAGTTTGCAGTTTGCTGATGCGCTTCCCCTGGGCAGCGCCTATTCCTCCCCCTCTGCGTGGGAGAAGCGTGCGGGCAGGGTTGCAGGCAGGGCTGGGCGAGCTGAGCAGGCAGAGTTGCAGGCAGGGCTGGGCGGGCTGAGCGGGCAGGGCTGAGTGGGCAGGGCTGGGCGGGCAGGGCGGTCCCGTGCCGTGAGCTGTGCCGGCGTTTCGCGGGGCCCGCGGGTGCGCAGCGCCAGGCGCGCGCTGTTCCGCACCTCCCCGCGGCCGCGCTGGCAGCCGCGGCCGTTCGCGCGGAGCACGGCGGGGCCGTCACGGTAAGGCGCTGCGGCACTGGAGCGGCGGCGGGGCTGGCGCGGGGCGGCGCGGGGCCATCCGCGGAGACCCTGTCCCTGGGCTTACCCCGCGCGTGCCGGCCTGCGCGCAAAGGCCCGCAGGCTGCGCGCAGAGCCGCGGGAGCGCCGCTGGAAGCCATAACGGGTCCCGGCTCCCTCGCGGCCGTTCCGATACGCGACGACCACTTGTCGGCTTCGGGGCGGGACCGTGGGACCGAGGCCCCGGCGGGGCCGGCGCGGGGACCCCCAGCCTTGTGTGAAATGTTGGAAATTCGAAGGGGGCAGCTTCGGAGGGTCTCTGCGGCGCTCCGCTCCCGTGGCTTGGGGGTCGTGCCCGCTGCGCCCGGCTCTGCGCGGGGTCGCGCTCCCGCCTCCGCAGGGACCTCCTTCGCTGAGGAGACCCGGTTGTCCTTGCATTTGACAGAAAGAGGGCACAAAAATAGATTTGCTGGGGTGACCCGCCTCCCCTTTCTCCTTGAGTGAGATCGCAGCTTCTCTCTGCCGGAGACGCGGCGTAATGTCTGTCGCAAGGCAGAGCAGAGCGTTTCCCTTTATCCCGCTCATCCCGGTGTCACCCGGCCTGCGAGCCTGTCATCTGCGTCCCTGGAGCGCGCGGGACGCGAGATGGATCCTGCCAGGTGCTGCCGTATTTCCTCATCTTCTGCATATTCCTGGCTCCGCTGTTTCATCTAAGACCGCTTGTTGTTTTCGTAGCACAAGGGACATAATATCTGTCCGCGCGGCACGATTTACTGGGGGTTGGAAACGAGCCAGGGAGTCTAAATTCAGATTCGACAAGAAGTGTGATTCCAGCCAGCAGGCTCGCTCTCTGCATGCACCACGTTTAGCAGATATTTTGTTCTCTCTCCGATGCTGCTTCCTCCCAAAGGGCAGCTCATGATAACCATAGCAGCAGAACTGCCTTTTTTTCTTTGCTGATATTTGTTTTATCATCCTTCCTTCCTCTTCGTGGCTCAGCGTACCCACATGGTAGCGGGGTCCTGGGGGCTGCTCGGAGAGTCCCGCTGTTGCCTGTCATGTACCTGAAGTCAGATGCTCTGGCTGTCGTTAGCAGCTGCTGTGGAAACAGGAACAGGACTTCAGCAGCAACAGTAGGAAGAGACATTTTTTCCAGGAGCTAAAACCAGCTCATTCTCCCCCAGACCTCTTTCCAGTTTTGTGGGGGTAGATGAATCCCTGCTGAGAGTTAACATCTGCCTCCAAGTTGGATGCCAAACCAGAAAGAACTGTTCCTTGATTCTGAATTGAATCTAGCCCAGCTCTTTCAAAAACCACTCAAAATGGTGGAAAAATAAGGTGATACTGGCAAGATGTAGCAGGGTTTTGAAAAGCTTGAGTCCAAATTCTGTGTGTCTTGTTTGCAGTGTTTAGATGGAACCACGTACAAGTTTGGCCTTGAATCTGAGCCCTGATTGCTGCCTAAATCTAATCCTGTGCCAGCGCATATTGGCTTTGGGCAATCGCTGCTTAACCATATGCTGTTGGAGGGCTGGGGAGCCGGGCAGCGTGTCGGAGGTGAGAAGCCCCCGTGAGAGGAGAGTGCAAGGGCACACGCTGGTGCACCGAGCCCAGCTCCCTGCTGCTGCAGGCACCATCCCCTGTAATGTCTTCATAAACGTTGGTGTGCTGAGCCTCAGTTAGGGGTTTTTCCTTTTACTTCTGTTATTAGGAAACTGTTCCAGCGACTGTTTGTGTTAAAGATTAGAAACCTCCTAATTTCCAGCCAAATCATGTTCGGGTCTATCTCATACCCATGCTTTCCTCCCACCCCCATGTTTTGCCAGCCCTAGTTTTTAGTTTAAGCAGTTCTTTTTCTGTCTCGCCACAATTTCTTCATAGGCTGCAGTCGCGTCCCTTCCCCGTGTTTGCCGTGTGAATTGGGCCAAGTGCTCTCTGGTTCCTCTGGTCCAGCTGCGTGCCAGCGCCAGCCTGTCCCCGACCTGCGGCAGCCTCTGGCCCTCGGGGTGGGTGTGCGGCAGGCTGCCTCCCCGGGTCTGTGGGTGGCTGGACACGTAGGTGAAAACCAGCAGGAACAGGGTTTTGTCGGTTTTTGCCCTGACGCATCCTCCCTCCACCAGCCCCCGCAGTGCCCGGGTGAACGGGCGATGAGCTCTGCTCCTCCGAGCAGCAGCAGCCGGGGAGCAGGAGTGGGATGCACGGTGGATCTGCAGGTAGCCATGGTGACGGTGCCCAGGGCCCTGGCACTGGGCACGGCCAGCTGCCTGCCAGCTTGCCCGCCCGCCTGCAGCAGGGCTGCCGCTGGGCACGGGAGGGGGCACGCCGGGGCGGCCGTGCCTGCCCTGCCTGGGGCCAGGCTGTCCCTGGAGCGTCCTGAGCCAGGCACGCTGCCTGTGTAGCGCAGGTATGCACGCAGAAACCTTCGCGCCGGCTCCTCGGGCGAGGCACAGTGTATGTGTGGACACGGGCGCCTGCTGCTCCTCTGAAGCATCCCCTCGGGCTCAGCTGGCATGGGAAGGGAGATGGCTGGCAGGGGGGAAAACAGACATGCAGCACATCTGCCTGCTTGAACAGGCTCTTCCCGTTGAGAGCTTCTCAAGGGAATTTCGTCTTCTCGCTAGCAAGACAGAACGCTAAAACGGGTGGACCTGAGAAAACAAGCAACTCTGTGCATTGAATTCATAGCGGGCTGAGAAGAATTTAATGAGCTTGGAAGTCTGTGTGATGACTTTCTGTTCATAGCTCTGTGGTCAGACAAGATCTGTGTCCCTCTGCAGTAAAGGGCTGGGTCGTGTGACGCTGGGAGAAACCCATTGCTAATGTGCGTCAGGCTGGGTACCCAGAGAGCATGTGCGTGTCCAGAGCGTGAACGCTGGTGACGTTCTTGGTGCCGCAGGGTGCTCAGCAAACCCAGTTACCCCCAGGATGCCCGAAGGCAGCAGCCAGCAACCTGGAGGATTGTGTCCGACTCCCCTGATGCTGTGTGCAGAATCAGCTTTGGACGGATGGGGAGTTCCTTGCTCCGCATGGCGGGGGAGCAGGGTTTGCTCCTGAGTGTACAGCCTGGACCGGGCTTTCCTCACGTCCCCTCTGCACTGCCTGGAAGCAGCGAGATCAATACTGCAAAGAAAAGGCAGATTAGCATCGATGGACTTCAGACCCAGAGAGAGTTAAACACATTGATTTCTGCTGGTGTTACTGTCCTGAACCAACCCAGGCTTTGCAGAGCTTGGCCTTGTCTTCCTCCTCAGTGGTCCCGCGGAAGCGTTCGCACTCCTGCCAGGCTGAGCACAGTCCTTGCTGGCTCGTCCCAGGGTCCCACTCCCACCCACCACCAGCGGTCACTGGGATGTGCCTAACGGGGGGCTCGGGGACGGCCCTTTCTGTGGTCCCAAACTTGGCTGATCAGCGTTTGCCTGTTTGCGCTGGTCGTTGAGCTGCCTCGTTTAGGGAATGGATCCGGCCTCCCCAGCGCCTGGCTGCAGCCGCTGCGTGGTTTGGGAATCTCTTGATTGCGAGCAGCGGTGCTACCCCCGTTCCTGCTGCCCAAAGGTACACGCGGAGTGGGGATGCCTCCAGAGCCGCAAGGGCAGGAACCACCCCTTCTTCCCTGCGACGGCCGGTGGGTTCATCCTGCCGGGGCCATGGGTCCCCCAGCGCCAAAGCGTGGGGGACAGGGGTCCTGCCCTGCGCTGGGCTCGGTCGGTTGCTGCAACCAGCAGCCAGCAAGGTGCCTCCACCTCTGGGGTGGATCCGGCGCAGCCTGGGGCCGTGCGTGCCTGCCCCGGGGCTTTGGTAGGGTGGAAGGCTGTGGTGCCAGCCGTGCTGTTGCCAGTACCTTCAGCTCATGCCAGCCTCTCCCTGTAATGGCGTGCAAGGAGCCGGCCGGGGAGTGCGGGAGAGCCGCTGGCGGGGGCGGAGAGGAGCCGGCGGTGCTCCGGGCTGGATGCAGCCCGGTGCGGCTGCGTCATCCGACCTTTCTGTCTCCCTGACATCCCCCGCGCAGCTCGGGGCAGCAGCGCAAGAGCTCACTGGAAACCTGAAAGCTGCAGCCGAGACAGGGCTGCTCTGCTTCGGCCGTGGGTGCTACGGGGAGCACGGGCGCCTGGCCGGTGCTCGCGGCGGGGGGCTCAGCTGCCGCCTGTTGCTGTTGCTTTCCCGGGGTCCCTTCCTTCGTGCTGCGGTCCCCGAGTTACAGCCAGCTGCTCCCCGGGCCACCGGCAGCGCTTGTGGTGCAGCGC
Source organism: Phaethon aethereus (assembly GCF_964289735.1). Lineage (NCBI taxonomy): Eukaryota > Metazoa > Chordata > Aves > Phaethontiformes > Phaethontidae > Phaethon > Phaethon aethereus. Next base: position 833,691 of record NC_138595.1, on the reverse strand, counting down.
CTGGCTGCGGGGTCGGGGCTGGGCGTGCGTGCCCCTGCCACCACTCTGAGAGGTGACGTCTTGCAGGTCGAGCGGCGGCTTCCTCCAAGATCTGTCTTTTAGGCATTTTCATAGAACCGAGCAGGAGGAATCGGATCGCTTTGGGTGTAGGGATGAGTCCATGAGCCATTAGCGTTGGCAAATGGCCTTGAGGACGTGGAAGAGGAGCTGGAATGTGGCCTGCAGTGTGGACTGGGCGTAACCTTGGTCTCCAGAGACTCTCAGGCCTTATCCAGCACCAAAATCTGCCCTGACACCTAAATGTTGAAACATGCAGACCAGCAAGCTTGTCATCAGCCTGATAAAACGTCCGTGTCCGGGATGGAGGCGCAGCCTGCCCTTGTCCCCAGGGGTGTTCAGCGCACTCCTCCTCCCTCTTTTCTGTTCCTCAGGGTAGGAGCACCTGGAGCAGGACTGCCTTTCTTCAGAGGCTGCGAATAATTTACGTGGTGAACTTTCCTTTTCTGGCCAGCTGAGCGTTTCGCTGGGGATTAGCTCTTCGTTTCTGTAGGGATGTGTTCGCAGTTCTTGCTCTGTTCTCAGGCTGATCCTCCCAGTTAACGCTCAGGTGTACTGAGCCCTCCCTATTGACTTTAACAAGCGGGTTTTAGATAAGCAGGCAGCGCTGCGCCTGCCCCCAGAGCCCGGATCGGGCCGGTGGAAGGCGACGCTCCCAGTCCCCTGCGATGGGCAGCCCTGAGCCTGGTGGGGGTACGTTACGGTCTCCAGAGGCTCTCCGCAGCTTCCCTGTCCTTTGGCTGCAGCTGACGGCTCTCCCCCTCCCCAGCGCGGCGGCTGGGGCTGAGGAAGCCCGTGGCCGCCGGTTAGTGCTGCGGCCCTGTTGACCGTTGAGCAGTAAATAGCCACCTTTGAGAGCAAGCTGGGTTTTGTGGGAAGCTGCTGTTTAAGGCGTTGAGTTTCTCACTTCATTTCACTTCAGCAGCACCATAAAGGGGAGAAAATACTATTAAAAATATTCCATGCACTGCGTCAGAATTAATTCGGACACTGTTTTGCTTTGCTTTGTACGTCGAGGCTGATATGCATGGCATGTTCCTCCTGCCAGGACAAAATCTAATATTTCTGGGTGCCCACAACCTTCCTTAGAATTATTATAGAAAGATGAATTCCCTCAGCACGCTGCACGCAATATTAAAGCACTAATGATGCAATCAGTCTCTCTTAGCCCCAGTAACAAAGGAAAGAATTACGCTGCCCTTCCTGGGCATAATTCTGCTCTGCAGCGTAGGCTCTGGCTGCTGAGGAGACAGCCGGGCACCCGCGCCAGCCCCCTCCTCTGCCCGCGCCTGCCGCTCGTCCCTCGGCAGCGGTAGTGCCGTTCGTGCCGAGGGCTCGCGTGGGCAGAGGGTCAGCCCGGTGCTGCTGCCCGAGCCGCTCACCAGCGGTTCACCCTTCTGTGTCTGCTCAAATCGCCGGGCTGCTGCTGCGGGAGCCCGGAGCAGCCCCTGGCGTGGCCTTTCCGCAGCCCCGGGGACTGGAGCAGCAGGTACCGTCTGCGCTGGCTCCGCCGCGAAGGGTCCCGTGCTGCAGGCAGCCGGCGGCTGGTGGCCTGGCTAACCCGTGGGCGACTGGCGTGTCTGCGGGAGACCAGGCTGGCAGCTTCAGCCGCCCGGGAGGAAGGCGCCTTCGGACCCTCCTTTCTTCTGCACCGTCGGTCCGTGCGTTCGCCGGCGCTGTGTTGGACGGGCCTTTGAACGGCTTGGTTTCGGTGGCCTCGCTGGCAGCCGCAGATGCGGCGTCAGGGGCAGCTCGTGCCCTGCGGTCCCCCGGTAGCTGGTGGGAGAACAGAGCTGGGGCTGTGCAGAATTAGCTCGTGTTTCCTTTCGTAAACGGAACGGCAGCCAGCCGTTTGTGCTCGTTAAGCGCTAACGCCGCGCGGTTGTCAGCACGCTGCTGTCGGCGCAGCCTGACGCTCCCTCCCCGTTCTCGCTCTTTTGTTGTGCCTGTTTGGGGGTGCGATGGAGCCGGCCGGAACGCGGGCACCTCTCCCGCGTGCTGCTCCCCCCGCGAGCTGCTCCGGCGGTTCCAGGACTGGGGTTGCGCTCCGGGGAGCTGCAAGTGCCTGGTGCTCCAGCAGAGTTCGGCTTCGTTATCTGCTCGCGACGTGGCTCGCTGCCCCGGCTGTGCGGCACCCCCTCCCCGGGGGCACCGGCGGGGCTGGGGCCACTCACCGGTGCCGGGAGCGCGGCCGGGATAAGTCAGGGCGATAGGCTGCTGGTTCTGGCCGAGGCCCCTGGGAAATGTTAATTTTGGCTGGTGCAGATGGTGCCAAGGAGCCATCCTCCCCCAGGCCTTTGTTTCTTAATTTTGGCTGATGAGTTTTGATTTGGCTGTGCCTGCTCTGAAGGGAGGAGAGTGTCTTTTTTCCTTTCGATTTTGAGCCCAACTGTGTGAAATACCTCGGGGGGAAGAGAAAATGTCATTGCAGACAAACTGTTTCTGGACGCGCTCCCCGCGGTGGCGCAGGGACGGCGCTGATGGCATCCCCTGGAGCCGAGGGGGGCCGGTGGCCCCTGCGGAGTTGGGACCTTGGTGTGTTTTTAACCTTTGCCTGGTGCAAGTGCTGTCGGTTACCTGTATCTGCGGTGGCCGGCACAGTCCTTGGGGGCTGCCGGGCGCATGGGGATGGGGAGGAGGGAGAGCTCCGCTGCAGCCCCCGCCGGCCGCGGGCTTCCCCGGGCGCCGCTGCCGCGGGGCGAGGTGGGCTCCGCGCGGGGGCTGCCGCGCGCCTCTCCTGGGCAGCGGGAGATGGAGACGAGGTGCCGACAGCCGTGTCAGCGTCCTGCCCGGCCAGGCTCCGAAGGCCCGGGGGAGGTACGTGAATCGCTCTGTGCTCTGGCAGACCTGTCATGCCGACGAGGCCTAACGAAGACCTGCCAGGGTGATTTTGACGTGCTGAGTGTAAGGACCTCCCTGTCCGGCCTCGCCGCGCGTCTCCGCCGCCCTCCCCGCTTCCACGTTGCCTCTGACAGCTCTAAGCCAGCGGGTTCACGCACGGGCTGAAGCGGCAGGGCGAGATGCGGTACCTGGTGCTTACAGCGCTGCCAGCGCGCACGTTTAAACGAGGCGCCGGCTGTTTTCCTGGGGCTCTCCACGCCGTTTCTGCTGTGATGCCGGCTGCAGACCGGCGCTTCCCGTGGCTGCTGGCGCTACCTGCCGCCGCGGCTCGGCGTGCAGGGCCGCGCTGGGGCTGCGGCGGCCGGGCGCTGTTCGGACGCGCCGCGGCGCTCGGCCCTGCGGGGAGGCTCCCTGCTTGGATTTTCAGGCATGTGAATGCTGCGCAGCTCAGTAGAGCTGGGCAGAAATCAACTGGTATGAGCGTGAGAAAGATGTGGCCTGGGGGAAGACGAAGCGAGAGGATAACGTCACGCTGCTATTGATGCAGAGCTTTAACACAGAGCGTGCGGGCCAGAAACAAATGTGCTCCAAGCCAACGTCTGCTCCAAATATTTCATGGTACCTGAATTACAGCTTTCAAGCCTGCAGCGTGTCTGGGATCTTTTTTTATTTAAATAATCTCCTTAGGAGCTCTAAAATGCAAAGGATGTCCATCAGTTCATCCCTTTAAGGAGACACGGCTGTGGGCAGAAAAGTAGGAGTTGAAATAGCTGGATTTCAATCCAAGCTTTTTCCCGGGAGTCGAGTGATTTCTCTCTCCAGCTCCCTACCCCGCCCTCCTTTCACACATCAGACAGAATCCAAATTTCTCTCAGTTTAAAGATTTTGGTTGCTTGGATGAGAGTCTGGCTCCTGCAAGTGCCGAGCACTGGGCTAAGAGCTGCCTCAAGTCCCTCGGGAGCCGCACGAGCCAGGCGCTGCACAGCGGCGCCGAGTCGAGGGGACGTCGTCCGTGCGCACCAGGCGTTACTTTGCATCACCGCAGCAGGAGGTGAGTGTTGAAGGGGCTGAACCGGTAGGACCTTGGCGGTCGGAGGCTTTCTGCTGGCCTTGGAACAGCTGGGGCCCCGGGGAGCGAGCTTTGGGCTGCGGTATCTCGTGGGCACGGTGGGCGACGCGCAGGCGGCACCGAGTCCCACGGCCGTGCTGTGCTGGCTGCGGCCCCGGGGCAGCGCAGCCCCCGACCGCTGAGGGGTGCTCGGGGTTCCCACCCCTCCTCCTGCCTTTGACCCATGGACAGTGAGCCCCTGCTGCAGCCCAGGCCTGAGGGGGCACAGATGGGCGCTGGCGGCTGGTTTGGGGAGGTGGAGGGTGTGGGGCCGGGGTGGCTGGCCCGGGGCGCTCCATGCGCAGCCCGTGGCACCAGGCTCGCCCCCCCATGGGCTCTGCTGCACCCTGCGATGCCCGAGGGCTGATGCAGGGGACGATAGCCTGTTTTCTTGGGGCTTGATGACTGATGGAAGCTCATACCCAGCTAGAGGTCAGCATTTCCTTTTAAATGGAATTTCAGAAGCCTGACTCTGAAAGGAACCGGGCATTCTCGGTGGTGGTCAGGCTGCAGGTGCGCGCTTCGGCGTTACGGAGCTGCCAGGGAACCGGAGGAGAGAAAGCCTGCATGCTGCAGCTGCAGGGGGGCCGGGTGGGAGATGCCTCACCAGGCTCCAGGCAGCTGGGAATGTGTTTGCTGTGAGAGATGAGGTGATGGGAGTTTTTCTTATTGAGGTTTAATGCTTTTAGTGAGATGTCCCATGAAATTCACTGGGGGGTCAGCCTGAGGATCCCCTACCAGGGAGCCAGCCTGGTGCAGTGAATGCAGCGCTGCCATTTCGGGGACAGCCCAAGGAAAGCCACCCCAGGAGGGACACCTCCGCATTGCCACCAGTGATCCTCTGCACCGGTGGCTGGCCGGGCTGGCAGGCAGGGTGGGGGCAGCCCCACGGCACGATGCTCGTGGGTGACGCCGTGCTGGTGGCTCAGCCCTGACACCCATGCTGCCCACGCTGCCCACAGCTCCTGCCATTAGGAGAAATACGATATTTGCAGCGTAAGGTTGTGAAAAGCATGAGGCCACCAAAAAAAAAAAAAAAAAAAAAGGAAATGACTTTTCTTCTGGTGTTTGTATGTGTGCGTGTGTGCATGCGCTTCTGTGCTCGGGGCAGCTGACCGGGACGTGCCGGGGTCCCCCGCCCTGGCACAGCGCTGTGCACGCCGCCAGGAAGCACCCGCCGTGGCCGTCTTCCCTGTGGCTGGCACGCAGGTGCTGCCAGCCCCATCACCGCATCCCGCCATGGCCGGCACGCCCTGGCAGCACCGAGCCGCCACCATGTTCCAGAGGAAGCGCAGCGTCTCCTTCGGCGGCTACGGCTGGTGGGTGCCTTTCCTTTCTATCCCCCTTCGCTGCCGGGAGCGCGGTGCTGCACGAGGAGCTTTCCTTCCCTCTGCGGCTTCAAAGGAGGAGGCAGCACGGCGCTGCGGTGCGGTGTCCTTGCAGCAGAGCCCGTCCTGCTGCTCCGCACCGACTGGAGCACGTGAAAGTCGGGAAGGACCTTCTGCCCCCCATGCCTGCAGGGAAACCCGGCACAGCTTCAGTGGCTGGGTGCTGCTGTGCCCTGGCAAAGCCCCTCATGAGCCCCGTGGGTGCCAAGCGGTGAGGGGGGGCTCGCAGTGGGCTCCTGTGGGCACGTCACGCGCAAGAGCATCCCATGGCTCTCTCCCGACTCCTTTCTCTTGCTGCTGAGGACCCGCTGCCCTCTCCTCCTCCACCCGGGCGGCGATGCTTACGGGCACCCTGTGGCGTGCGCGGCGAGGTCCCACCTGGTCCATGGCAGGTTCCTGCGGCCATCGGCACCTCTCTGAGTCGTCCCTGCAGCGTCCGTCCTCGCAAAGCACCACGGCTGCTGCCCGCACCCTGGGTTCGGTGGGGCTGTTCGCTTCTCGTGTCCCTGCCCCTGAGATGTGTTGATCTGGAGGGAAATACTTTAAGAACGTGTCACTGTTCTCCCTCTGCCCTTCCTCCAGTTTCCCTCTCTCTAAGGTTTTTCATACCCGTTCCAAGTCTGTGCTGTGTGATTGTGATCAGGCCGCGGGAATTGACGGCCGAATCGGCAATTCGGTAATGATGGTGGCTGTTTGGCACTTGGGTGGGGGGTCGCTCTGCCTTCCCCTCCCCGTGCCACGGCAGCTGGGGCTGGGCAGCCGGGAGCCCGGGGGCTTTGGGAGGAGAGCTTGTGCCGGTGGGCTTGGAGCCGCTTGAAGCCTGCGGGGGGAAATGCTGAATAACCGAGATGGCTGTGGGACGGCAGCGAACTTGTCGAGAGTTTCGGCAAAGTCTCCTGGGAATGGAAGCGCACGCCTTAGTGAAGCCAAGTGTTTTGTCTCAGCTGGATTTTTTTTCTCCTTTACATAAAAATGGGAAGGAAGCACTCCGATAAACGGTACAGATAAGTTTTGTGAAATGTGGGCTCGCTTTGTGGCAGGGAGAAATGGCAGCTCTTGGGCAGCTTTGCCCCGCAGCCGCCGTTGGGAATGGTGGCTCTGGGGCCCCGACCGCGCCGGCCGCGTCCCGGAGCTGCTGCTGCTACAGCTTACCGCCGCGGTGGAGCGGAGCCGTCACCCCGCTTTGCGGGGGCGTTCGGGGCCACCCGGGCTTCGCTCAGTTGTTTTCCCTCTGCGCTTCAGCAGTTGCAGGGGAAAGATAACCATGAGCCGGAGTCATGCAGGAAAACATCTCCCGCTGGCTGCTTGTTCGGGGGCTGTGCCGCCGTCGCAGTCCGGGCTGGCGGGGAGCGGGCTTTCCCTTAAACATCGGCATCGCCGCCTGCACAGGGAGGAAGACGAGGGGGCACGGGGGCAGCTCCCAAGCGGGCGCAGGGCGCGAGACCCCGGGGGTCCCTGGGGAGGACGCCCCTCGCCGTCGCGTGTTGCTGGCGAGCGCCGCGTGCAGCCGGGAAAACACTTCCCCGGGCGTTCACGGGAAAGGAAGGGCCCTGCCGCAGCCCCGCACCTGCGCCTGCACCTTCTCGCGGCCGCCCGGGCCCACGGCCGGCACGCCCTTCCTGCGGGAAGCGCGCGAGCGGGCGCGCGGTGGCCGGGCACACCCAGCCGCCCCTTTCGGGAGCTGCAGTTGCTGTTTCCAGCCCTGCGCTGGAGCCTCAGTCGGCTTTTGGTTCTGTCTACCGGCTGCACCCGCGGCCAGCGGGGCGCCGGCGGGAGCGTGCTTGTCCTGGGGCCGACGCGCTGCCCTCGCCCTGGGACGTAGGGACGGACATCGCGGGCGACGCGAAGCCGTGGCGCGTGCAGCCCCGGGGGCTGCCACCCCGCTCCTGCTCAGCGCCCTGCCTGCACCCCCCTTCCGGCTCGCCGGGGCCCCAGTGACCCACGTGGGGTGCCGGCCTTGCCCCCCTCCTCCCGGGCCGTCGGCCCCCAGCGGGCGTCGGCTGCGCCTTTCCCGGGGCGCTGCCCTCGGCGGCGGTGGGGGGAGACCCCCCCTGTGCCGGTGCCGCCGCGGTCGGGGCGGCGCAGGGCCCCGCCGGGGCGTGGGGTGTTTCACTTCACCCCACCTCGGGAGCGGGTGCAGGGCAGGGCCTGGCGGAGCGGCTCGCTTAGTCATATTGCGACTGCGGTCGCCCCAGCGGAGGGTTTTCTTTCTTGTGTGGGGTTTTTTTTTTTTTACTGCCTTTTTTTTTTTTTCTTGCTACGAGGCCAGATAACGGCAACTGATTTTTCTTCCTGTGCTTCGGGACGAAGCTGCTCGGTGCAGCTCCCGGCCGGGGCGCGGGTCCCGCAGGAGCGGCCCGGCCGCCCACTGTGCCCGTGGGTCCTTTGCAGCTGTCGCCAAGCTCGGCGACAGCGACTCGCACCGGCACGCTTTGCCGTTCGACTCGATTCATGATGGACAAGGTCTGCGGGCGGGCGCGTTCGGGGTGAAGTGGCAGCGGCGCGTGCCCGGGGGCTGTCTGTAGGAGCGGTAGCGTGACGGCTCTCGGGGAGCGGGGCGCGGGAGCCGAGTTTGGGAAATGCCTGGGACGAAGCTCCCGTAGCCTTGGGTGGGCGGGAGGTGCCGGGGTTGAGCTGAGGGGGCTTCGCCCTCGCCCGTGGGGGCCGGGGACAGCCCACGCGGGGCTCCTGCCGCGTCTGCCCCGCTGCCTGCCCGGCGCAGCCTGTGGCGGGGCGTGCCAGGGATCCGGCCCCGCTGCGTCACCCATGGGCGCAGCCTCCTCGTGATAGAGAAGTTCAGCCTGGCAGGAGGGAGGTAAAGCTGCGAGTAGAGGGGAAACTGCATTTCTGCAGTCTTGCCGTGTCCTCTGTGATCACAGTGTGAAACAAGTGGGGCTTTGGAGGGTTTTTTTGGTGTTTGGTTTTGCTTTTTTGTTTGTTTGTTTTTTTTTTTTGAGATGAGGAATTAATTCCATGTGGCAGATAACAGAGCCGTTGCAACGACTGCCAAAAGACATCATTTTGCATTTTGAGACATGACTACGATTTGCATTAATTAATATTCACATGTCTGTAACCACAATATTTCTGTGGAGATAGGCATTTATTAGCGGTGCCAAATAAATAAGTGAAGCGACTGGGGACCCCGGCCCCACGTGAGCCATCCGGGCCTGGGAGCGATGGGGCTGCTCCGTGTTCCCTCTGCCAGGGCCTCTTGGCGCGTGTGCGGGTGCTCGCGGCGGCCGCGGGCAGGTGAGGGGGTACGGAACAGGGCGAGTCCGTGGCTGGTGCCCGGTGGGGACGGCGCAGCGCTGCCGGGGTGAGCCCGAGCTCATGCAGCGAGGCGGCACCCAGCCGGGTACGAAAATCCTGCACCTCGCTCTATCCTTGCTCCCTCCGGCTTCTGGAAAGGCTGCAGGGTCAAGTCTGTGGGGTTTGGTATGATCTCCCCAGCACGTCAGGTCTGTCACGGGTCTGGTGTCCTTAAACGTGTGGTTTGTGGGAGGTGGGAGCAGGGCTTTGGAGGGCGCTGGGACATGGGCAATGCCCTCCTCTGCTGCCCGGTTCACCTCTGGCATTTTGGGTGAGGAGGCAACGGTTCTCCACTGGTCACCACCGGGAAGTAACGGGGGGTTGCGTTTCGCTTGCTGCCAGGCTTCACTTTGGGTTAAATTTTGGTTGATTTTGTTTTCTGGTCAAGTCTTTCTGTGGTGATCATCGCGTCAGCCAGACCGATGGCACCTCCGGAGGGGACGCTGGGGCTGGGTTTGCCAGCAGCCCTGGGTCCCGAGTCGGGAGGAGGGACAGCCCTGCCATCTGCGCCCCGACCCCCCGCACCCGCAGTAACGCGCTCCTCTGCTTTCTCCCCAGGATCGACAAGACAATGCTCGCCAGCCTGAAGATCAAGTGAGTACCTGCACGTAAAGCGATTTCCCTGTGAGATACGTGGTGCCGAGAGGCGGCTTTGTGCGTGGAAGGTGCTTGCTTTGTTAGCTGGGCTGTCGTCCCGGTGCCAGCTCTGCGCGGTGGCAGACCAGCCGTATCTGCCAGTCCTGGAGATGCGTTCGTGCACGTCACACAGCTTGTTCTCCTGTCAAGTCCAGAGTGATTCAGGCACTGGGTGATTACAGTGACATTACACACAACCGCTGTGTGACCAGTGGGTTAAGCTACGCACGGTGCAATTCCCGGGGTGGGAAATCGGCAGGACAGATCACCACCGAGCTGCTGGCTGTGAATTCAGTGACGTCTGGCAGGTTTTTTTGCTTTGTTTTTGAATCTTGCTGTCTGGAACGGGGATGGGTGTTGGTGGGATGAGGGGTACCCTGTGCTTATTACCCAGCCCCGGCTCCCGTGCCGCTGGGGGGCTCTGGGCATTGCTCTGGAAGGGGCCAAGATGCTCGTGGGGCCCAGGAGGGTCCCTGAGACGGTGGTGTTGCCTGGTGGGTCCATCTCTGGTTTCCCGTGGACTTGCTGAAAGCTGGTGGCAAGGGCTGTGTGGCTCCTGGCGAAGCGGCTGCGGGGCCAGATCCTGCTCTGTAACGGAGCGAGGGGTGCAGGATCACTGCCCCTGCCGGAAAGTCTCAGCCGCTGGATGGGAAACGGCTGGGAATGGCGGTACTGATGCTCGCTGTTCTGCCGGCTGCCTGGCACCTGCCTCCCCGAGTTGGGGGTTTTCCACGGCAGGCGCGTGGCTCCGGTGCTATCGGAGCTATTTCTATAATATAGAAATATTCTGGCCAAGCTCCCTTGAGCTCAGGGTAATGCGTATGGGTAACGGCTCATGCGGTTTCCCTCTGTAATCATTACTTGTGCAAATTATTCATTAATGGAAAAGTGTACAGAAGCCTTGGGGGGCCCTGCTGCCGGAATGAGCCGGCAAATGCCCGCTGTAAATAGCACAACAGAAGCGCTGTTGCTAAGCTCGTTGCTCAGGTTTTTGCTGAACTAATGAGAAGTTTACATTAACGTTTACCACTTTTGGGAGGAGGGGTATCTCAGTAGACTTTCCTTTTCCCTGAGAAGGGAACTGCTCCTTGCACGCTGCCGTACGCCGTGCCCTGGTTTTGTTTCGGGGCCTGTGCAGCACTTCTGCTGCAGAAATACCATTTAACCTCCCTTCCCACCATGCCAGGCGGTCAGCGCCGCGCTCAGAGCGCTGTGCCGCTGCCGCGGGATGCGCCGCCGCCCTCCTGCCCGGGCAGGGCTGAGGGTCCGGGGCCACGTTTCTCTCTCCCTCGCCCCTGCCCCGGCCAGAGGAGGGGGTTTGCTCCAGGCATTTGATGAGCATCCACTGGGCTTGTTTTATCCCCGCTATCTGCAGCTAATGTGTTCCACAACCTCAGAACGCTTCTGGTTTGGGGACGGATTGCTTCATTAAATGGTTCTGTAACTGGGGCCCAGCCAGAGCCACATTAGATATTTGTAAAAGCTTTTAAAATTAAAAAAAAGGAAGAAAAAGTTTTGGTTTTCTAACGCCCTCTTATTACTGCTGCAGCCTTCTGGCTCACATACCAGGCGTAGGCGATTTTCTTCGCTGTGTAGCTCGATAACAAAAAGACAAGCTGCTTTCTGCAAGCCAGGGAGCACTCGACGAAGCCTTGTGCGTGCCACAAACATCAACGTTGACTTGCAGAAACCTGGCAGGGGAGGAACAGCGCGTGGTGGTGGATGCGGCCCCGAGCTTCCGGCTGCGGAGGGGGTCCCAGCGCGGCTGGGGGGCTGCAGGAGCCCCCGCCCGAGGCTGCCCCTCGCCCCTGGGGTGAGGACTGTCCGCTGGGGCAGCATCGAGCCCCTCCGTGCCAGGGGAGCGTGGTGGAGGGGAGGCGTGGGCTGCGTGTCCCGGCGGGCTCTCGGCGCGACAGCGAGGGGTGAGTCCTGTGCCAAGCCGGTATTCGGTGAAACCAAGCGCGGCAGCGGGAGGGCCCGAGCGAGGCACGGGGCTGCGGGACACTCCCCTGCTGCTGCTGCTGCTGTCGTCCTTCGTCGTAATAAACTCGCACATGCAGGTGGCACCAGAGCATCAAAGCGGTTTTCCCTCTGTCTCTCTCTCCTTTTTCTTTTTTAGTTTGGGTTTCGTTAGTTCCTATGGTAACCATGAATATGTCTGAGGGACTTGGAGCCGGAGGGAATAAGTAGACATTGCGGAGTTGGAGTGTCGGGAGAGGTGACGGATGGAGAGCCCTGGCGTCGCGGTCGGGGGCTTGGCTGGGCCCCTTCGGTGACGGGGAGGTACTGGGACCGCAGGCAGGCAGGGCGGGTGCTGCAGAGGACCAAGCATCCCCGGGCTGCTGCTGAATGGCCGTGTTTGCTGCTCGGCCTCGGAAAAGCCCAGGAAGCTCTGGTGAGTTCTGGCTCTGCCTCTGGGAGCTGTGCCCGTGTCCTGCTGGGGCAGAAGAGCCTGAACGCGGTGGCTCTCCCACGAGGAGCTTGTGTGCCTGGTCCCGCTGCTTCGGGTTTGAATGTGCAGCTGGCCACGGGCCATCCCTGGCTCTCAAAAGCCGCTGTTCTGGGGCAGGAGAGAGCTGAGTTTCTGGCTGCCGCAGGGAGCCATGGGCTGCTCCGGAGAGCTCGGGTGTGCTCCCACCTCGCGTGGCTGGGGCTGCTCTGGGGAAGTCCTGCAGAGCGCCCAAAGTCAATGTATGGGGGATGGAAAGGTTTGGAAATGCTCTGCTCGCTGGTTTTGGGGCATGCATGTCCCCAGGGGTGGCAGCAGGAGCTGGTGCTGGGGTACTTGTGTGCCGGGAGAGGGGCCAGGGCTGCCGACAGCCGCCGGGACCGGGGCCAGCCCCAGGGTGCTGCGAGCTGGAGACCGGGGCACTTACGCCTCCCAAACAGGATTTGGCACGTGCAGACCCAGGATTTTGGTACAGACCAATTCCATCGTGATCCTTGTTTTTCTGTTAAGTTTGTTTATACCTTACCTGCTTCACGGGAAAGCGCTGGGGGCAGCTGAACCCCCCAGGCTGGCAAAAGGGGCATCACATCCAGAAGCAGCCCTCCGAACTTGGCTTGGTGCTGGTGTTCCCTGGCGTCACGTGAAGCCTCGGCAGAAAGCTAGCAGTGCCTCCAGGATCGTGGGGTGCTCTTGGTGCCCCTGGTGCTCCCCCGGGCTCGGCTTCACCACAACTCGTCAAATACGGTGGAGTTTGGGGTCAGGTCGTGCTGCCAGGGAAGGGAAGAGCTGAGCCGGGCGGCAGCTAAACCCACTTCCCGAGCGGGGAGGTCACCCTGGAGGAAACATCAGCCTATCAAAGGATCTTTGCTTATCAGAAATCAGCCCCAGCCTGACGAGCTTGCCTAGTGAGCTTGTTTGCTTCTCACAGCCACCCTGCGCTAGCCCCAGGCGGCACAGCAAGTGCAGGGGTCCCGAGGGGCCAGGCAGGGACCCCTGACCCCCCTCTGCCTTGGGAAGCCCTTGTACAGGGGATGCCAGAGGTGGGAAGGTGTGATGGGGACAAACCCGTGGGGGCCTTCCTCCTCCGCCCAGCCGGACTCCTCGGGAGTGAGCTGGTCGGGTGATGTCCCGCACGGGAGGTCAGCCAGCCCTTTGCCTGCTCATGGCTCCTCAGCCCTCTGCACTCTGGTTATTTTCCCTTTGGTATCACCAGTGGGATGTACTGAGAAACCATGGAGTATGTAAAAAAAACCCCCAAACCAATAAAAATGAAGTCCCTCCTTCAGGCAAAGAGTCACCTCTTGCTTTAGCCTTATAAAGCAAAAATAGCAATGAAGTAATCATGTCTCTGTGGAACAGAGGAGCCTTGTACACCAATTACCGAGAATCAGTGTGTGTACAGCTAAAATTCACATGAAAGAGCATGTGATGCTCATCTGATGGTGGGAACAGTGGTGGGAGATAAGGGTGGGAAGAGAAGAGATGAAAGATTTCCTTGACCTTCGTAAAATGAGCTGTGTCCAGGCTTGAGGCTCTTTAATATTTGATCGGCCAGATCTGAGTTAATGGGAAGATGTGGGGGTGATGTAGCTTCTGGGCGGTAGCTGCGCTGACCGTTGCAGTAATCTCGGAGGTTTGTGCTTAGGTCTTGTGAGGACAAGGTCTGGAGAGCAGATTGTGTCTAAATAAATCCCTTTGGCTTTATTACCACCCTTTGAAATGGCTAATTGCATGCAAATGTATGTTTTGCAATTGTCCTTTAGCTGTAGTAGTATATGCCTTACGCTGCAAAGAAAACGCTACCGAAACTACCGCAAGGCAGCGGTCTGCAGCGCGCAGGGCGGGCGGGCTTCCTATTTCATTTGATTCGTAACCCTTACCCAGGGGCTGCCGAGCCCTCCCGCAGTGACGCCCAGCCGGCCGGCGCGCCGGGGACGCGGTTATCTCGGCCCCAGCGCAGGAACGCAAGGGAAGACCTGAGTGCGCGGGGCCAGCATGCGAAGGATGCCCTGGGACGCTGAGCAACCGTGCGAGGGTGCCGGCGCTTTCTGTTCCGCCTTTTGACGCCCCTCCCCATCCCCTTCCCTGGCGTCAACGCCTGCGTCCACCAGAGCAGGCCTGAGCGGTGCCGCCCTGGGCGTGCGGCGGAGCCCGGCTCCGGTCACTGTCCTGCCGGGGGTGCGCCGAAGCCGGCAGCACGGGGACTGTGCCGGGGCGCTGGTGCCACGGGTGCCGTGTGTCCCACCTGGCGCGGTGGTCCACGCCGGCGGCTCCTGCCGCAGCCCGTGCCAGAGAGCTCTCCCGGCAGCGCCGGGGATTCGAGCGAAAGCCGGTGCTGGGGGGCACGGCGAGGCGCAGGCGCAGCCTGTGTGCGTGGGAGCACGCGCCGGGCGCCGGCTGAGGTGCTGGTTGTTCCACGGGCATCGTCCCGCGCTCGGCTGCTCTTCTCGCCCCGCAGCGACGCCTCTCCCTTTCTGACGATGCTGTTGTCGGTTGTATTGGTTTTTACTGACGTGCATCTGGCTCACCTAATCGCAGCAGATTCTGCTGAGCTTTTCCTACGCCACCTTTCTCCACCTCCTGACTCACCTGATTTTTGTAAAGTTTTGTTGGAAACTTGAACCATCTGTGAGGGGTCACGAACCAGCCGTGCCCTCGCAGGCGTTGGGTGGGTTCCTGCAGCGTTTGCCCTGCGTTCGTGTGGCAGTGAGGGGCAAGGAGGCAGAGCACGCCCCGAAATGGCACGGTCCCTTCCCGATGATGGTGTAAACTCGCTTTACCTCGTCTAACATTTCCCCGGCAAAGCTGCTGCTCTGCCTCCTCTCTTGGGAGGTTTGTGTTGCACCGTGGGCGTGCAGGGCACGTGGCTGGACACGGCATGCTGGGCGGAATGTGTCCTCGTGTCGGCGGCAGGTCTCGTGCCTGGGTCCCTGCGGTGGCTCGGCCACTGGCCGGAGTGCCGAAGCCCCTCGCCAGTGCCAGTGAGGCTGCAGGCCAGCAGCTGGGGACAGTGACAGGTCCCTGTTGCTGCTGTGGCGCTGGCTCCCACCGTCCTCGCTCGCCGTCTGCTGCCCCAGAGCCGCCTCCCGCGCGCTTGGGCCAGCCCTCACCAACGCCGGGGGATTTGAGGGCTGCGCAGATGAACGTCGGCGCTGTCCTAAGGCAGCCCAGCGGTGACAGCTCTGCCTGGCGGGACACTGGCTGGTGGGGGGAAGGCGAAGCCCCTGCCCCCCGGGCTCCCGATGCGGCTGGCCGGCGGGAGGGAGGAGCTGCCCTGGCCGGGGCTCACCGCTGCCCTGCCACGGATGGCGGGGTTTGTACGCTGCCCGTGTGGGCTTTGGCTGTGCCAGATCCAGATTGGAGTCCTTTGCCGATTCAGAGTGATCTAAAAAACAAAAAACCCAACCCGCTCAAAGGCTCGGCTCTGACCAGGTTCAGGCGCGCACGCCGGCCCAGGCGGCGTGGTTCGATCCGCCTCTTCTGGGAGCAGGCGGGCGCGCGTGAAGACGTTTCCACGTCCTCCTTTATTGGCAGCGCAGGTGCAAACGCGGGGAGAGGCGGCAGGCTGCTGCGCTGCGGGACCAGCCCCGCGCGTTTCGGAGGCTCCTTCCCACCGCGGCTGCTGCCCGCAGGTGCTCAGCCGGGGCTGCCGAGGCCGGGGCTCCCGCCTGCCCCCCCGTCCGCACCGGCGCTTCCCCGGCTGAAGCCTCTTCCCGGGCGTGCCAGCAGTCGGCACGCGAGCGCTTGGCTTTTGCTGCTGCTCGTTCCCTGCGAGTGGGTAAAAGCGAGGGGAGCCCGGGCTGGGGGTCCCGCTGCTGCGTGGCCCACGGGGGCGGCTCCCCTCCTCTTCGAGGGGGTTCCTGTCTGTTGGTGACCGGGCTGCTGCGAGTCCTGTCCCCTGCTCATGCCGTGAGGCGCTCTGCGGTGGCCGCCCCTCTGGGCACTGGTGCGAGCCATGGGCACGGGGCACGGGGCGCTGCTCCGGGGCAGCAGGGGCCGGGCGCTGCTTTGCACCTGCCTGCGGGTGCTGCCCAGCGCCGCGCCCCGGCGACCCTCGCAGTGGTGAGCTGTGCTGCCGGTCCCCGCAGCCCGTGCCGCCTGCGCGTCCCCAGGCTGGAGATCTTCAGCGCGAGGAGGCAAAGGGGGGAGTCAGTAGTTTAAAAGGAGGAACGTAGAACCAGCGAAACCGGGGTGAAAATAGGGCAGCGCGTCCTGGGGGCTGGAGTGAGTTATCAGCCAGCTCTCGCTGCTGCTGCTTCATGTGTTTTTTATGCAAAGAAATTAGCCGGTCCCAGTGCCGCTGTGGGTCCCAGTGCCGCTGTGGGTCCCGGTGCCGGGCAGCAGTGCCTGGGTGGGCAGGGAGGTGGGTGGCCTCAGGGCTGCTCACCGAGCCCTGGCCGGCGCGTGGATGGGGTGCTGGCACCTCGGTCACCGCAGAGCTGGGCTGAGCAGGTCCTGCCGCCTCGCGAAGGGCCCGTCCCAGCCCCGGCCACTTCTGTGAAATCTGGGCTTTGCCCTCACGGCAGCGCTGGCTGCCGGGCTGAGATAGGGATGGTCCCATCCCGCGCGGGCGCTGTGCCGGGGCTTGGCCCTGCCCTGCCCAGGGATGGCCTGGGGGTGCAGAGACACCCCTCATAGCCCCAAAATACCCTTTGCCGCTGCCGAGCCCCCGCTGCCGGAGCCGGCTGCCCGTTGGGGCTGTGAGTAGGTGCTGCTGATGGGCGGCGCTGCCCTTCTGCCCACGGCGTTGGGATGGCCGCAGTAGGCGATGCTGGGGGTTACACCTGACGTCCTGAGTCAGGACAGAAATGGATTTTGGGGTTTCTTTTGTTTTAGTGGTGGTTTTTGGTATCTCCCTTTCGTGACTGAAGACAAACGCAAGCAGAGCGTGTGGCAGAAGGTCGTGCCTGTGGCCGCCCCTTGCCCTCTGGCACGCTCGGGGTGAAGGGAAAGGGGTTCTCCCCGGGGAGGGCTGGCGCAGCAGGGTCAGCAATTGACCCTGCAGTACCCAGGGTTTGGGTGTGCAGCTGCGCTGGGGCCATTTGCCAGCCTGGGGCAGCAGCTGGAGGAGCTCAAACAGCACAGCATCCCGCTGACACCATGTTCAAGTGCAGAACCACCTCCAAAAATCGCATCTATTTTCTAGAGGGGAAAAACAACCTGGGAGACGGGAGCCTTAATGATATCCTATTTTCTTTAGGGACAGAAATTACTTTCGATGGGCAGAAGAGCTGCTCTGTTTGCTGAGGCACCATGTAATTTTTAAGCAGGAAAATGGAGAAGGGTCAGAGGAGCTCTGGTGAGGTCTGGTTGAGCAGAGGCTCAGCTTGGCGGAGGCTGGTGCTCCCCTTGTCCTCGTCACCCCAGCGGTGAGGATGGGGCAGGGCCCCAGGAGCCACCCCGGGGCTGGGGGCACTGACTGCCCATGGGCAAGGAGGGGAGTGTTTGGAGCCCCGGGGCTTCTGCTACGGCTTGGTACCTGCTGCACCAGCCGAAACAGGGCAGCCACTGTCATACGGGCACCGGTGCGAGAGGGATGAGCCGGAGGGGTTGGTCTTCGCTCATCAGCCCCCAGCGGTGCCGGGGCGGGTGCTGCACCGAGGGTCCCCCATGAGCAGCGTGGCAGGGCTGCTCACTGTGCCTTGTGTGGCAAAACACCCTCCTGCGGGCAGTGCCGCCGCACTCGGGGGGCGATGAACGAGGACGTGCCGCAGACGGTGGCCGGGGAGCGGCAGGGAGCGGAGCGCAGCCCAGCCGGGGGTACTCGCCCGGGGAGGTGAGCGGCAGCGGGGACGCAGTCAGTCCTGCCTCGACCGGTCCCAGGGCTGGCTGGGGATTTACAAAATCTAGCCAGTCCCAACGACTCCCCACTATCTCCGGCGAGCAGGCGGGAGTGCTTCCCTCTTCGTGGAAGGACGGTTATCGCCCCGGCCGCCCCCGGAGACACCCAGCCCGAGACACGTGCAGCATCCCTGTGGCACGTTTCAAAGCCTGCCTGGGACGGAGGAAGCTTTCCCGGGAGGAGAAAGGTGCTGCCGCTTGGAGGACTTGGGGTGTTTGAGCCATTTAATCTGGTAAGCTTTGTTTATGTAAATTTTTGGTGGGGGGGAAGTGACACAGCTTCCACTGATGCTCCCGCCCTGGGAGACTTCCCTCACTATTTGGCCAGGCGCTTTCCTCTCAGTGGCTTTCTGTAGATATTTGGGTTTGTTTGGGGATTTATTATGGCAGAAACCCCAGCTATAGAGCGGAGGCAGACAGCTGGGATCCGGTGATGCACACGCCGCTTCCCGGCGACGTTGGACGTGGCGCAGCGGCGCGTTCTGCTTGTGCGCGCTACCTAGTCCCATATGTTAAAATGTTGTTGTTGCTGTCAAAACAGCCTTCACATGTTTAAAGCTAGATTATCCACAACTACATCTGCCCAGAGGACTTAGCAACCCCACGTGGGTCTATTTTTAGCTGTGTTTCAGAACTAATAAACTGTGCTGGTTTATATAGCTTTTCTCCTGCTATATTTATAGCCTGTCAAAACAGGAGCTGTTTGCAGACAATCAGAAGGCGGCTGCTCGGGAGAATAACGGCCTTCTGAAAGCAAATATTGTTGTGATGGGGGAGGGAGCCTTAATGGCCGGAGCGATAGATGCACCATCTGCCCGCGGCGCGTGCTCCCAGGCGGCTGGGTTTGCCGGCGGCCGGGGCTGCCTGCAGGCGCCGAGGGGCTCACCCGGGGCAGGGCCCTGGCTGCTGGCCCGTGCCCCAGGACCGGGGGGGCTTTTGCCCTCTCAGCGCGCCCGCTGGCCAGCCCCAGGCTGTGGCCGTGCGTCCGCTCCCCGCCGGGGCGGGTGTGCCTCGGGGAGCGCGGGCAGCCCCGGCTCTGCGGAGGGCAGGCGGCACCGGCGTGGGAGCGCCGGCACTGCGCCAAGGCCTGTGGTTTGTTCCTGATGATAATTTTGTTAATTACTGTACCGCTCCTGCCGGCTGTCACTTTTCTGTCTACTTGGCGGGCTCCCGGCCTCCTGACGGCGACCGGTGCCAGCAAGCCTCGCGGTGTGGCGTGGACGGTGGCCGCTGGCGCTGCGCCTGGTGCCCGGGAGCTGCCCGGCAGCCCTCCCACACCATGGGACAGTTCGGTGCCAGACGGTGCCAGCAGGTCCCATGGTCCCTGGCTGGAAACGGCCCTCTCCATCTCCGGCGTTTGAGTTCCGGTGGGGCTCGCGATGCTGTTTGCAGCGTCTGTGCTCGGTTAGCAAACACCGGCATCAGCGTTGGAACCGGACGATAGCCCAGAGCTTTACATGTTCCAAAGCCTGTTGTAGAAACCTGGCTCGTCTCAGAGCCCCACCAAGAAGAGACGTGTGGAGGCTTGACAGGTACTCAAATAGGTCAGACCTGCACCGTGAAGTCTCTGTGAAGACTCAAAGGTCGCTCCCTTCAGACACTGTCCTGTCTCGTTCCTCTCAAATGTTACCGGTGTCACGTCAGGGACTGTGACAGCTCCTTCCTCCTGCAAGCAAGTTGGTGTTAGTCCTCTCCAGTTTGGAAGGCAGAGCTCGACGTCTCTCCCCTGAGGTGACGCAGGTGACATTGCTTGATGACGTGGGGGAGAGACCAGCTGCACCCCGGGCTTGGAAGCAGGGCTGGGTTTCCATCAGGTCTTCATTGGAGCTCCAGAAACCCCGTGCAGCTGTGTTAGCCCAGAGATTCTCTCTTCGCTTGCGCGCTAAGCTGAAGGACGGGGAGGTGTGCTGGCAGGCAGGAGAACGAGAACGTGATGGTAAGGAGTGCAGGATCAGACCGGGGGTCCATGTCTGCTCCCTGAGGGTGCCAGTGCTCAGGGAAAGAATGAGAGACAGGGCACGAAGGTCGTGTCCTTCCCTCTGAGATGCCATCTCAGTCCCTGGGAAGCTCTCCACAGCCCAGGCTGGTGGGGAGAGTGTTCCTTTCGACCGCATTTGTACCATTGCCCACGACCGCTACTGCGGCTGGATGTGGTCGTGGCGGCTGCTGGCTGTACGTTCAAACGATGCTGCCTTGACCAGGCACGTCTCCTTCTAGAGAAGACAAGCAACCATCCGGAGACCCTGTGGCAGTACGGGCAGCGTGCGTGTGGAGCCGGTACGGAGCAGGGACCCCTCTGTCCAGCCCCCCTCGCGCGTGTGGGTACCAGCTGCCAGTGAGAGCTCCTGCCCACGGGCCGTGTACCCTCCACTCCCCAAAGCTTGATCCAGGTCGCTTGTTCCCGATTGTGGATGAGGTTACACAGCACGAGGTGATTTAACGAGGAAGATGGCGGGTTTCCAACTAAAAACTTCATCATTTTCTATCTTTTTGCTCTGGAGAAAGAGGCAAGGAAAAAGCCGTAGAGCAGTAGAAACCCATTTCTGAATGTGATTGACTTCAGCACATTCCCTATTGTACGGATGTGTCACTGAGATAATACCTGTGTTTTAGCTACACAAATTATATGTCTCTTAACGCTTTCACATCAAATACAGTGTCTGAGGGAGACAGGTAATCGAGATGGCGGCATCTCCCGGGGGAGCCGCCAAGGGCCGGGGGGCTGCTGGTCCGGCTGCCGCTGCCCTTCGTGGCACCGGGACACGTTCCTGCACGAACTGATGGCCGCCCCGCGCAGTTCACCATCGGTGCGCGCGGCAAAGCAGGGCGCTGGCCTCGCCCCGAGGCTTCTGGAGGTAGGAAGCGTCCCGCCCTACGCGGCACCCGTCTGCGGCGCTGCCCGGGTGCCGGTGCTGCTCCTGCGGGGCAGGGCAGCTCACTGCAGCGCGGATTCACGCAGAGGCAGCTACGATCCCTCCCCATCACCGAAACTCCCCAGCATCGGTGGAAATCAAGGCCCAGAGGCAGCACGAGATTTTTCCAGGGCTCCCACAGACACCCGCGGCAGTGCCAGCAGTCCTTGCAGTCTGCCGTCTCCCCATCACGCCTTTACATTACCTCGCCCCTCCTGATGCTCTCCTTGCGCCAGGGGGGCTGCCGCTGCGGCGGTGGGGGGCTAGCGAGAGGGAGCGGCTGCGGTGCCGCTGCCGTGTCGACGGGGATTAGGGAGACGCGGGCGCGCGCTCCGCTTGGCTGGGGCTCCTCTTTTACGTAATGCGATCGGCGCTTCTCTGGAGCAACCCCTCCCGAGCCAGCTGAATATTCCGCGTTGCCACAAGGATCTGTGTTTGCAGCACCAGCTCTTCTGCTCGCTCTGCCCAGGCAAGAGCTGCAGCCCACCGGCGCCGGACCCCGCGCGGTGCCGGTGCGCCCGGCAGCGCCAGGGGCTGCTGCGGCTGCCGCGGCCAAGTTGAGCAAACCCCCACTCTGGCGTCGGTTTTAATTGCAGCAGTGCCTGGGTTTTAGGCTGCGCGGTGTGGGACGGGCAGCGTGGTTCTGTGTCCAACCCCATCACTTTGGGATGTTTAATCTGGCTGCCGTAGGGGTGGGGCTGAAGCGGTGGCTTTCGGATCAGCGTCGCCTGTTGCTGCAGGAGGAGCAGTGCCGGCCGCCCCGCGCCTCTCCCGGCGTTCCCCTGCCCGTGGCTGATAAGAGCCCGTGCAGGGTGGAGGGCGGTCTCCCCAAAAGGCCGGGCTCTAGTGAGCCATCCCTGTGAGCCTGACCCTTCTGCCCGAGCCCACCCCGCTCCGCCCGCCTCTGCCTGGGGTCCCCCCTTGCTCCCGCGTCCCTTGCAGCGGTCTCGGGTGGGAGCATCGCTTGACTGAGGTTGAAGTTTGGGCCTAATCTTGAGCTTCCTGGCTGGATGCCGATGGCAATTGATTGGAATAACGGCTCCAAGGGAGCTGGGGAAGGACCGAGGGCTAAGGAGGGTGCTGGTGGTGCTGGAAGCGTCGGACGTGTGGCTGATGTTAGTTTGCCGTGCATCCTGAATCTGGCTTTATTAGTGATGTTAATGATAAATGATTGCATTTAGTTCACTGATTTGCTAGTAAAATTCAGAGGATCTTCTCATGCTGTAAAGACTTATTTCCTGTGCTGATTTGATCTAATTTAATTGAATGCTGAAATCTTGGAACTCGTCTCTTCAGAAAGCCTGCATTCACAGGGAAAAATACCCCAAATTATCGAGAATACAATTTCCATATAATTGTGCTGCTGTCATAGGCATGACTACCTTGTACTGTGTTTAACCATCGGAAATGATACAGTCACTCAAGGGAGCGAACCGGGCAGGGGCTGATGCTGCACCCGAGCCCCGGAGCTCCCTGCCCACCCACGGCAGCAGCGTGACGCACGCCGGCCCTCTCCTCTCTGCCCCCGATTCACTGCCTGGCCTTCGGCAGCTTGCTGCATCTCCGTGTGCTACCGTTTTCCTGTCCGCAAAACGGCTTTGGCTTATCACGGTGCCCGCTGGCCTCGCGACGCGCCGAGGAGCCGGGGCCAGCGCTGGGCTGCGCTGCTGCTCGCCGGCGCCGAAGGCTGGGCTCAACACCAAAACGCGGCTGTTGGTTTGATGGGATGGTGCTTTCTAACGGCTTCTTATCAAAGCTGTGTCTTTGGAGGCTGCTGAAGAAGGAACGGTTCCGAAAATAAAACCATGAGAACCTATAGATAGACATATAGATGCATGTAGACAGCTATCTGTAGATATGTAGACAGAAAGATATCTGTGCATCTCCTTGCACAAAGCAGATCCAGCTGTCTAAGCCCCCTGGACTATGAGAGATGGTTTTATACCGAACTCAGACCAGAGAACTGAACATTCCCGTCTGACCCCGGAGTGTTTGATCTGGAAAGCGTCGCTGCAGTAGTCCTGGATGAAGAGCTTTGCCCTCGTTTTCATGGCCTGACAGCCTGCAAGGCTTTCTTTGCCAGTCAGGACTGTAATTTTGGTAATCTTCCTGGGCTGGATCAACCCTTAATGCCACGGGTCGCTGCGGCTCCTCCGGCGGCGCTGCCAGCTGCGTGCGGCTGATGAGCCCGCGGAAAGGCGAAACGTGTGCCTTGGGTGATGCCGCATCCTGAGCGGGGCTAATTACGTGGGAGGGGGCTGGGGGGGCACTTCCTGTTAGGCTTTGCCCCCCCGGCACCGGGAGGGGGGACTGGGCATCCCTGCCCTCGGTCGCTGGGGTTCCGAGGGCCAAGGCTTGGGTCGGCTGGTCGGCCGTGCCGTGCGGTGCCTGTCCCGCAGTCCAGCCCTGCCCACTCTGCGGGGAGCGGGGCCACCGAGGAAATGAGCGAGTGGGTAATTTGCAGCTCATCTAATTAAAAGCCTGTGATTTCGAAGGCTCGTCAGGGAAGATGGCAAGGATGTGGCACTGAACGAGCATGGCTGCTTGCTGCTGCTGGGGCTGAGGCCCCGGCCTCGGTGCTGGCGGGTGTGGGGGGCCGAGGGAGGGTGTGGGGGGCCGAGGGAGGGCGTGGGGGCACAGCGGGAGCGGGGGACACGTCGCTGGCTGCCGCTGGCGGGGAGGATGCAGACGGGACCTGTGCTCTGTGGTGCAAATCCCAGCAGCTCTCGTGCTCGAGCAAATAGCCATTTGTTTGACCTCCAGCCAGCCTGCTAAGTAAGCAAATATTTGCCACCTCCTTCTCTTGGCTGCTCAGCGGAAGGGGAATGGAAGGGGCATCGCGGGGATCGCGTGGCGAGCAGGTCCCGTGGCCCGGCTATACCGTCACCGGTGTTCTGGTACGGGTCACCTTTCTGGGGTACAAATAGTCACGCTGTGATTTCAGTCTTTTTTCTGACTTCTGTCTTTTGTGCTCAAGGTTTAATTGCAGTGTGATAATGCAGGTTCGTTTTTTATCACTGTGCTAACGCAGAGATATCTTAGTTTGTACTCCGCACGCTATTGCCATACGCAGCGGCGTCAAAGGGCTACTCGTAACAGCGTGTGCAGAAGTGTCCAGCTGGGTTTCATGGCAAAACCCCTCTCCCTTCCACCCTGCCCCACGCTGGCCCTCAGGCCCCGTCCCGTATAGAGCCACGCCTGATCCCTGGTTTTCCACCGGTTCTTACTACCTCAGGCTGAGTGCTCTCACCAACAACAGCTCATTTCAGGTGTGTTTTAAAGTCTGATTAACAAGATGAATGTAGCAGCCGCGACACGGTGCTTGGCATCGTCGGCGCACTCTGCAGCGATGAACCGTTTCATCGTGATGCTCTGGAGACCGTACAACCCCGCGCAGGGACGCCCGGGGCGCGCAGCGCGGAGGTGCGGCCGACACCTTCCTTAGCTGCCGCTGCTGGGCACGCAGAAGAGGCTGCCTAACTCGCCAGGACGGGGATCGTTTGCAAGCAGCAGCAGCAAGCAGCTGGTTGCATTGGGTAACGCACGCGATAAGGAGCTCGTCGTCTTCACCGCGGAGCAGAAGCAGAGAGGAAACGGGTTACAGAAGGGCTGAGCCTCTTGGTTCCCAGAAGGGAGCAATCTGCACCCCCGTGGTTTTATCAAGTGGCAATTCCTGCCTCTTGCTGAAGCTTCAGTCGCTTCTTAGCTCTCCTCCACGGGGCACGGGGGGTCTGTGCGCGTCCGGGCGTCTGCCAGCGTGGAAACGGCCGAGGAGCCGCCCCTGCAGCCGCTGCGGCCAGCCCGCGCCGGCCAGGGTTTTGCGGGGACTCTGCTGACCGATCTCTGCACGGTCTTGGGGTGGGCAGGGATGGGCAGCGGGTGCTGCCAGCGTTCACGGGGCTGGTTTGCACGCCGGTGGGATGGGGCGGGGAGAGGGGGCTGAGCACGGCGTGTGCCACAGGGGCCACCGCTGCCGACTGGGCTGTGCCCAAGGAGCTCGGTCCAGCGCTGGTGTCGCTGCCCAGTTTGATGCTGGGGCACCGTAGTGGGAAAACGGTTCACGTTCCGCTCCGGGGGTGCTCACAAATGGGAGCGGTGAGGGCTGCAGCATGCCCTTAGGACCGCCTGTGCTGGCCAGAGCAGGAGCCGAGGATTTTCAGCTCCCGCCGGCAGGCTGGGTAAAGCCTGGAGCCCACCCCGTGGCACGGGGACCCCCGCTGCCTGCCGCGACCGGGCCTGGGTGCGTGCAGCACTGTGCGTGGGCTCAGAGCTTGCCCCCGCTGTGGCCGTGGGAGTCGTGGGCATGCGGGTGTCCCAGGCACTGGCCACGGCTCTGGAGACATTGGCCTCAGGAGGCTGGGAGTGAAGACGGGGCACTTGGGCCTCGGTTCCTGCCATGTCTGCGGGGACCAGGAGCGGCGGTGGCGAGGGCAAGGGGGGCTGGCAGAGTGGGTATCCGTGGCTGCTCACCTCGGCACACCGGCATCCCACTGGGGGAGGCTGTGCCCCCCACCATGTGGGGCCTGTGGCCAAGGGGGATTTGCCCCAAGACTCTCAGGTCTCGCACGTGCTGATGAAGGCAGGGGAGCAGCCGGGTACCAGGGTGTCTAACGGCCAGGAACGCGGTTCTCTGCAGGGGAGCATGGATGCTGTGGTCCTTTGATGGCTTGGCCCATTTGCTGTGGCTTTTTATAATTTTTTAAAGTGTTTTTTTAGTACCAATGCTTGCTCTGAGGTCTGCTGCCCGCTTGTCCCACCCTTTTGCTGTGCAAACACAGCGAGGGGACGTCACGAGGTGCCGCGAAAGCCCCACTTCTAGGGGAATGGAGGCTTGTGCAGAGGGTGCAGCCAAAATGGGGTCTGGGGCCTGCTAAGCCCCTGATTATTTTGGGGTTGTCTGTTGTGATCGCTTTACATACGGAAGCCTCCTCTCTGTAAGCCTCCCTAACCACAGAACGGGCACCCACGTGCACCCGCTCCGCGCTCTGCTCACCCAGCCTGCTGGCTGCCTCCGTACGGGCACCGTACCCGCAGTGCCGTGGAGCCAGACCCTGCCACTGCTGCTCTCGTGCGGGGCCAGCTCGTTTTTAACGGCTGGCAATACCTGGCTGAGCCCTGGCGTCCGTCTGCAGCGGGAGGTCATTCGCTCATAATGAATTTTTGTTCTTTCACTGCGGCTTTGATTGCTTTCCCTGCTTATTTCCTGGGAAGGCTGATAATTGCGCTGGGGAGATGAAGCATCATGGGCCACGCTCGGCCCCACGTCAGGCAAAAGGTCGATGCTTGCGTGCGTTTGCGACAGGGGTGGGCTCTGGATGAGGGACAAGCCCATTGCGTTGGTTCCCAGTCCAGCTCGGCAGATAAATTTCTTTTTGCGCATCAGTGGTGTACTTCTGTACAGGAGCCACGGTACCGGCGCGCAGGGAGCCGCCAGGTCTGCGCACTGCGGTGTGGTGGGGCAGCCTGGCCAGCTATGGGAACCGGGATGGGAGCCGGGGGAGCTGGCTCTGCCCTGTGCCTTGGCACGCATCCGTCCCTCTTCTGATCCCTCTAAACTGACGGGCGCTGAGGTTGCCGGTGGCGTATCGCGCTTCTCTCGCACTGTTTCAAGAGGGATAAAACTTGCTGTCTTCTGTCTCTGCGTGGAGGAGCTGGTTTCATGCTTTCTTGTATTTCCTCTGTGTCTTTCTAACTGAAGCCGTAAAATAAATCTCTAATCAGATTACTTAGGGCTGGATGTAACTAATCTAAAGCTCTATTTCTTCTGATACTTCTCTTAAAACTGGATGTGCGCTTATCCTCTTGCAGCACCGTTTGAGAGGCAACGATTGCTTTCTCCCTAGTTTACAAGCTCCCAAATCCTTTTCTTCCTATGCCAGGGAAATTGGAATGTGACTGCTCCTTTGCGGAGAACCGGTTACTATTTTTGTCTTTTGGTCCATGCTGCTTAGGCTCCTTTTGTTCCTCACCGGCTCCCAGTCCCTGGCGCTGGCGCAGCTGCCCCCGTCCCAGCTCTCCCACCTGGGCAGCGCGGGTGCCGCGTCCCGCTTGGGGCGGGGGAAGCACCCATGCGTGTCTCCGGGCGAGTCACGGGGGCGGTGGGGAAGGGTCCCTCGGCAGAGCTCTCGGTGCTCCATCGGCCGCTGCGGCTCAGCCGCGGCGCTGCGGGGATGGGCTGGCCATGCCTCCAGCCCGGCCGTGGCAAATGCCTGGCATAGCTCGTGTATTTCTGGCTCTGTCCCTCGTGAGCGAGGGAACCAGAAATATCTCTTGCAAAGGGAGGTGCGGAGGGCGTCGGGGACTTATCCTGCGCCGTCTGATGAGGCAGCGCTGCAGCTCTGGCCGGAGAAGTCCTGAGTCACCGGAGCCAGGCTCGGTTGCGCCCACTGCTCAGGTGTGAGCGATGGGGCCCTGGGGGCCGTCGTGGGTGGAAATACACCTGCAGGCAGCTTGGGAAGGTTGACGGGCTGCTCACCGATGGGCGATTTAGTCTCACTGCGGCATTAACACAAAAGCCAAAGTTATTCCATAAATACGTGGCTTCTTAATAATACTAATAGTGTCATTTATTCACAGGAGACTCAGTAATATCGGGGATGAAGGCTTGATCTTGTTACAATCTGGTATTTTCAGATCCTTCTTTCTTAGAAGCGTGTCCAGAAGAAAATGCCAGGCTTTGTATAAATGAGCCAGCCACCCGGGTGATTTATTAATCACAGCATGTAATTGTCCTAAGTGCCGTGAGGTCTCTTCAGCCCCTCAGGACCCGGCTTCCTAGTCAGCTGCAAAACTGTTTTCTCTGAAGCAAAAACGTCAGGGCGTTTTTAAAGAGATACTTATTTCTTCATAAAACAGGGGCAGCTGCTTAACTTGGAAGTTATTTAGTCACTGCAGAGGTAATGCTGATTTTTAAAAGGAAGGATGGAGACTCAGGGGAGCTCAGAAATGCTGGTGGGGGGGGAACTCGTGGTCTCTAGTCCAGGCTCCATCGCAGACTGGGCTGTGGCTTCCTCCAGCCGAGCCTGGGAAAGCTCTGTGGATGGAGAGCTGGCAGCGCCTCGGGGGACCTCTTCCAGGGCCGGCCCAACCTCCTCGATTTTCCCGATTTCCAGTTTAAGCCTCTCAAGCTGCAGCGCGGTGTCTTACGAGACGTCCTGTGGCACATCTGTGCAGACAGCAGCCGGAGTCCGGGCTTTCGCGGGTGCTGGCCTCGACAGGGCGTCCCTCTCCCTAACCTCTGGGAGGGCGATGCTCTGGTGGCATCGCTGTGGGAGCAGGAGGCTGGCCGGAGTCACCCCAGCCACGTGGAGCCGGGGCACGGGGCGTGGGGCTGGGCAGATGCTCTGCAGGGGTGTTTCTGTAGCCGACAAGGACGCGGGCAGAGCGCTTGCCCCTTGCTGGGGTCAGTTTGACGGGATCCTCCTTTGGAGAGAGTAAAGGCTGAACTGGGGACACGCGCCACGGCCGGTGCGCTGCAGGAGCCAAGGAGACCTGGCTCTGCTCCCGGGTCAGGGTGCCCCAGCGACCCACGGCGCCGTGCCCATGGCTGGCCGTGCGCCGCGGCTTGCCGTGCTCCGCTGGCTGTGCCGCGCAGCCTGCCGTGCCCGCCCTGCTCCTGCTGCTCCCTTTGGTGGTCGATGTGTGCACGGCGAGCTGGCCCTTTGCGAGGGGCACCCGCCGGGCTTGAGAGGGGGGAGCCGCAGGCGCTGGGGCAGGCAGGGGCAGGGGCCCTTCAGCTGCGCCGGCCCCGCCGCCTCCTCTGCCTCCCGGGGCGTCCCTGGCACCCTGCCCCAGTCTGTCCAGCAGCGTTTGTCAGATGGCAGAACATGAGAAATGCAGGGCAGCTTCCTCAGGGCCCCATCTCAGCCACCAGCGATGTCCTCGGGAGCAGGAGGTCCCTGGTTCCCCCTCACCTGTGTGTCCAGTGGCTGGGCGTCCAGACCTCCTCGGAAAACTCACGGGCTCCTGGGAAGATGGGAGCTCGGTTGTGCTGGGGTGGGGGGAGCAAAGGGGCTCTGGCATTTCCCTTGCAGCCCTTTCTCTGTGCGAGAGAGGAGGTAGGTCCGTGGCGTGGCGTGGCGTGGCGTGGCGTGGCATGGCATGGCTGCAACCCAGGTTTCGAGCTCCTGTCCCGAGCCTTCGCTTCACTGCCCCCCCAGCCCTCCTCTAGCCCCTCGCCGTTTATTGTCTTGCCCTCGACCTATAAATTACACATCAGCTGCAACAGAGTTCAGGAGAAGCTGATTACAGCATGGGCTCCTTTGCCGTGTTTGGGTGGAGAAGAAAACATGGCTGAGTGTGTCTGCTTAAAGTGATTCTCTATTTCCAAATATGAGAGAACTGAACATCTTCAAAAATCAATACAAAGCCACTTCAGCATAAAACAAGAGGAGATTAATACTTAACTTGTCTGGAAAAGGGGAAGAGAGATGGTGGAAAATGTCTCTGGAGAGAGAGACTCAATGAAATTCGAAGCTGCCTGTTTAATGCGAGAGGTAAAAGGTTTAAAATTAAAACCCCTCCCCTTCCATTAACTGGAAGCTAATGAGGTGCTGGAGAATTGGTATAATTTGGCATGGAAATGGGTTCTAATTTCTTTCCTTTTTTTTTTTTTTTTTTTGCTATGCCTGAGAAATTTGTCAGACTGATGATTTCTGCTTGAAAGCAAGCAGCCAGGTATTTTCTGCAAGAACAAAGAGATTTGTTGGTCCAACAAAAACTTTATTAAAAGGCTTTGCAGTGCGAGTTATGCGCTCTTCCCTGCCTGCCAGTGAGGATGAAGGAAGCACCCAGGCTTAACAGAATTCTTTCCTCGTACCCACTCATGTTCTCTTACCCACCACACGCGGTTTGGCATCATCCAATGTCATACTGAGGTGGCAGAAACGCGTTTCGGGGTGTTTTGAGAATGGATTGGGCTTTTCCTTGTGGGGAAGAGGGGACCTCAACACTCCTCTGCTGGAATTACTGTGTCTTCAGCAGCTGCTGGAGAGACCTGCTGCTGCTTCAGCCTTCCAGGGACCCGTCAAGATCTGTTGAAATACGAAAATACTAATCTTGGATTTAAATTTAGATCTTGACTCTTTGAAGAGCTACACATGTGCTGTGTAGGTCAATACGGATGGTGTGCTGACGGCTGAACTGCCGTCAGGTGGTTCTGGGGTGAATTAATGTGGCATGTTGATAAAAATAACATCGCACGTATTTTTATCATCTGACTTACAGTAGAATGCATAAAGAGATTACAGTGATGATGGGTTTTTTGGTTGAATTTAAAGAATATGTCAGATTAGAGGTTTTGCTGAAACATTTAGATAGAAAAGGCCAGAGCTAAGGCCATGTCATGGCAGGCGGGGGGCAGCAGGCAGGAGGAGGCAGTGAGAGCGGCTGCCAGATGTGGTCTGTGGCCTTTGTGAGCCGTTTGCTCCCGAGCAAACACATTTATTACAGACTTTGCCAGGAGAGCCCCACGCGCTGTTAATGATTGACTGTACTGGCCAGGGGGTTTCCAGGCAGCTCGTGCTCCACGTCCCGTCGAGGCCGCCAGGCCGTTGCGCCGTGCGTGAGGTGGGTGAGGAGCTGCAGGTCGCGCTCCCCGTCTTCCCCCAGGAGCTGCTGCGTGGAGGGGTCCCGCTGGGGCGGGATGCTCATGGTGGGGCGGCAGTGGTGGGACCTGAAGCCCCTGCGTGGCCCCCAGTGGGCTGCCTGTTTGCGGCGGAGTCCCCCCAAAAGCCCTGACCTGTCGGCTACGTCAACCCGCTGCACAGCCGCTCCGGGGTCCTGCGCCCCGCTGCCAGCGGGAGGCTGTGCTCTCCCTGCTCTGAGCCCAGGCTGGTGAGAGCACGCCGGGCACCGCTTTCGTGGGTTTGGCCAGACAGTGCGGTAGGGTAGTTATGGCTCCCCTGAGGCTGGCGAAGCTGCGGAGCACTGAGGGGTTTTGGGCAGATGCCGACCTTTCAGTCCCGTGCAGGGCTGGAGTTTCGCCTGCGTGTTCTCATACATGCCTACAGCACGGACTGTGTTTTCATCCCGCTGAGCAGGAACATGCTCAAAAAGCTGTGGCTAGTCCGGTGTCTAATTCCCGTGAAAATTAAACTCGCAGAGGAGGAAGGTGAGGTGGGGAGGGGGGCGGGGAGGGCCAGAGAGACCCGGGTGTTTTATCGCCGTGGCAACAAAGACTTCCAGGGAAAGGTGCTGAGGTTGTGAAGTGGATCATTTACAGTTTACTTAATTAAAAAAAAATAGAATTCCTGGAACAAGCTGTGTGCCGGCTCCCCCGTGTGAGAGGAAGCCGGAGGGCTCGCGGTGCTCTGTCTGCAGCGGGAGGGATGCTCGTCCCAGGCACAGGCACGGCGGGCGCCTGGCTCGGCCCAGCTCCGGGCCGTCCCGCACGGGGAAGGTTTGCCGATGTCTGAAAAAGGCAGAAAAAACCGTTGGCAAGGCAGGAAGAAGCGCTTCCCTCTGTTCAGATTTCTAAGGGGCTGTAATAGAACTTCTCCCGTCCAAGACCGCGGCGGATGGTGGCGGCGCGGGCGGTTCTCATGAAGCCCCCGTGGGCACCGTCACCCGCCCCGGGGGGGCTGGCGGGCGGCGGCCCCGGCGCTCGGGACACGGCTCAGCGGGCTGGCGGCGGGCCGCGCTCAACCGGGCGGCCTGTCCCAGCCCACGGGCGGCCTCCGGGCGACACGCGAGCTCCGCGGCGCCGCACGCGCCCCCGGGCCTCGGGGCGCGGCGCCCAGCGCGCCGGGGCAGCCCCGCGGCGCCGGCCCGAAGGCGAGCGGTCGCCGCTCCCGCCGCCGCTGCCCGCGGGGCTCGCGGCCCTGCCCGCGCACGCCGCCGGCAGCAGCCCCGCGCGGCGGCGGCGGGAGCGCGCAGGGCGGCGGGGAGCGCGGAGGCGGGCGCGGGCGCGCCGCCGCCCCCGCAGGTGCCGCGGCGCGGCCGGAGCTCGGTCGGCGGCGGCGATGAACCGGCCGGCCGGGAGGATGCGCTCCCGGCGGGCGGGGATCCGGGCGGCCGTGGTGCTCATCGGGCTGCTGCACCGGTCCCGCAGGCAGAGCAAGGAGAAGAGGTGAGGCGCGGCCGCGCTCCCGCCGCCGCTGGGCAGCCCGGGGCTGGGCCGGGGCACGGGGGCTGCGGGCGGAGAGCGGCCGCTCTTCGGCCGGGTCCCGTGCGGGCGAGGGGCGCGGGGGCGCGGAGAGCCCCGGCAGCCGCCTCGCTCGCCCTGGCAGACCGGGAAGGACCGCTCGCCGTCGGGGGCCGCCGCGTCCGCGGAGCTGCCTTAACTCGGCTCAGCAGCTTTGCCTCCGCGCCCGGCAGCCGCGGGCGGCCGCTTCCACCCCTCGGGGACTGAGCCGCGGGTGGTTCGTTGCGTCCCACGCCGCGTTTCGAGGCAGCAGCCGTGTCGGGGGCACCTGCCCCGCGCGGCCCCGGCCCTCTCGCCACGGGCGCCGCAGAGGGGGGCTCGCTCCGGTCCGGCGGCGCGGCCTCGGCCAGGGAGCCCTCGGCCCCCCCGGGCCGGCGCTGCTCTGGCAACTTTCTTGTTAAAAACGGCAAGAAACACGCAGCCGGAGCCCGGCGGTGTGCATACCTCTGCTTCGGGGCGGGAGCGACGTGGGCGCTGCTGCAGACTGAGGGGTTTTTTTGGGTGTTCAGTTTGTGATTCTGTACCAAAAGATTATGAATGAAAAATTGATGATATGGACTCTTTATTGTAAAGTATCCCCCGGCCCTCCAGGCAGTGAGCCTGAAAAATCAGAGTAAGTGGACTGGGGATGATGAAGCTCTAGCTCTTTGCCCACCCACAGCTTTGGGCCATGGGGTCCATGCCCTGTTTTTCGGTGCTGCCGCCTTGGACAACAGGCGCCCCTGAGAGCAGGCTTTCCGAGATGCCTTTATGACTTAGCGGTGGCCTGCCCTATAGTTTGTTTGTTGCTGTTGTTGGTTTGGGATATTTTCTTCTCCTTTGCTGGGGTTTTAGGTAGATTGTCAAAGCTAAATTGTTGCCCCCCCCCCCCAGGTCCTGATGGTCCTGAATAAACAGCAGAGATGGGTGCTCACATGCCACAGCCATGACCCCTCTCCTCCCCTGCCCCCAGCTGGGACTTGGGGTGCGGGGGCTGCGTTGGGGCGCCCCGGCGGGCTTCGCCATTCCCATCCCTGTGTTGCCCCTTGTTTTTTGTTGTGTTTAGCCCAGGCCCATCACTGCTGCAGCTCTGCCCACGGGCTGTGGGCTCCAGCTACGGGCCAGCATGTTTGGGAGGGGCGGGCTGGCTGGCTTGGGGGTGGCCAGGGCCCCTCTGCCCCCACAGTGCTCCCTGGTCCGGAGCATCTTCTCCCACTTTCACGTGCTGCGTGTAGGGAGCATCCGAGTGCTGGGGAGGTCTGTGCCGCCGGCGGGGGCCCGAATGCTCCTCCGAACACCGTCCCCACTGAAACTCGTTAGCCATCCTGCCTGTGCCTCAAAACGTGGCAGGGAAGGAAGGGAGTGCTTCACCAGTCACACTGAGCAAGACTTTTCCCAAAGAGTCGTCTTTCCCCTAGGTACCAGATTTCTATGAATGAGCTCAGCATGACACTTGGTGGCTGAGACAAAATTTGGCTCTGAACTCTCACAGAAATCTGGCCAGTGATGTGTGAGTCTGGGTTTTTTTTTATTTTTTTTATCCCCACCGTTGTGTTAAGCACAAACCCTTCCAGTGTAGCTCTTGCTGTGGGGTTTACTGGGGACAACGAGAGTCACACAGGCATCTCAAGGGGAGAACAAGATCCTGAGGAGGGTTTTTCCTGCCTGCAGTGGACTGAGGAGCCTTCATGGGAGCGATTGTGAGAATTCAAGCAGTGCTTTACGGTGGCTGCTTCGTCTTACGCAAGCTGCCAGGGCCATCAAAGTGACATAATCTACAGGAAAAGGAAGGGACTGCTAGCGGCATCGTCAAAAGGGTCTCTGTTCCTCCACCTGCTCCTATTTTCTTTTTTTCCTCCTACATTCGATCTTTGTTCTGCGTTTGCAATTGAATTTTGCTTTGCATGAGCCATATGCAAGCCTGGCAGGATGGGTGGCAGCTGCAGAGTCCCTGGTGGCCCATGTCCCTTTCTTGTTAGCAACCCAGTGAAGTGCAGCACAACAAATCGACTTCACCAGGCTCCCCTGGCAGAGCCGGGGCGATGCTCACCGTGTTCCGTCTGCCCACAGTCAGTCTGTCCGTGCCCGTCCTGTGCGCTTGAGCTGGAGAGGGGCAGCGGTAACGCACACCAGCGGCTGGGGCCTGGGGGGCTGCTGCTGCGGTGGGCTCCGGGCTCCTCCTAGCTCCCGTCCCACACTGGAGACCCAGGATTTGGAACCGGGTGCTGAATGTCCCACGTGCAAGCCAGGAGGTGCTGTGGTGGCCATCCTGTCGCGGGGTAAAGCCGATGGATGGGTGCCTCGGTGTGGGTGCACCCCTCCGTTCGCTTACTGGTCTCAGCTATGTTGTAGGCAACTGGGAACAAGGCAAATGTCTTTTCTCGCTGCTGTGAGTTTACCGTTTAATTCAGCGAGGGCTACTCATGGGTAGTCTGTCGCCCGGTGCCACTGAGTGACATCTTTGTACTGCTGAGGTCAGTTTTAATCCCCATTTGCTTCAGGGGGACGCTCACCAGAGCAGCATCCTGCGCGTTTTGGGCCTCTCCCCTCCCGCTCCACCTCCCACCCCGGCGCGGCTGCTGAGGCGGGGACAGCGTCCCTTCGCCCTTCGGCGTCGGTTCTGCCGGCCGTTGGAGACGCTGGTTTCTAGGAGCTGTTCTCTGTAATTTGCAAATTATTGAATCAGCTCAGAGACGGCTGCCCAAAGCTCGCCGGCTCGTGTTTGTCAGGAATCGGATCAGACGAGCCTTCTGGTTTTAAAAGGCCTGTGAGTGCCTGGGCTGGTTTACCTAAATGCTGTGGGAAGTCACCACTTTCTCTCTAATCGGACAACAAAAATTGGAAATGATAAAAATCTCTTTCCACCGTTAGTTGCGTATCGAGCCTTACTTTCCTAGCCAGACCGAGCGGGAAGTCCTTGGCCACTTGGAAAGAGCCCAGTGTCTGCAGAGGTGCAGGCAAGGCAGGAGCCAGCTCCTCGCTGTCCCCCCGAGCGGAATGGGCAGTGCACGGCACAGGCAGCAGTGACCCACACAACCAGTGCAGGCAGCGCTGCCCGCACGAGCACGGGATGCTCCGAACTGTTCTCAACAAGTTCTCGGTGCAGAGGAGTAATTAAAGCTAAAGTCGCTGGCAGTTAAATGTCACCTTGCTCTGAGCAGGGCTTTGGTTCCCGCTTGTGCGGGCTGTGCAGTCGGGGAGGCTGCGTGTGCGCACAGATGCAGGCTGGCAATTGGCAAATACATGATTTATTGCAAGAAATCTAGACCAGAAAATGCTGTGTTTTTAATTTGCTGACTCTCAGGCTTCAATGCAAGAAGGTAACGCTGCAGGGTAGGGCCAGCCTGAGCCCAGGACTAACAGGGTAAATCATTTTTTTGGGGAAGATGTTGCCCGGTGGGGCTCTGCCCGGTGCTGGGTTAAGCCCCGGGGCACGGCAGCTTCGCAGCAGTAGGTGCACGGGATGACACCGGCTCTGGGGTGGCTGTGGAGCCCCGGGGCTGTCTGAAGTCAGCGGCAGCCCTGCAGCAGCCTGTGTCCTCTGCAGGCGTCCTCCCTGGGATGAGTGATGATGCAGCGAGATCCTGCCTGCCTGGAGTCCCGGGGATTGGATGGAGAGCTGTTCAAAGTCAGAGTAAGGTGCCTCGTTCAGGCACTCACTGCAGATTGCCAGGTGTAAAATCTCAGCGAGGTGCCCTTCTCTCTGTTGCAAGAAAAAAAAAAAAAAAAAGGTTTTGGTCGGGGTTTTTTTGCAACTTGTGAGCTGCTGACTGAGGGCTCCTGGCCACCTCCGCGCCCGGGGTACCAGCAGGCGCTCACTGGTGTCCCAGGAGCTGGGTGCCGGAGGCTCGCTCCCAGCCGTGTGCCGTGAGACGCAGCAGCCGTGCGGGACCCGCCTGCGCGGTGCGGGGATGGAGAGGAGCCTCCCGCAGAGGGAGGGCAAGCAGCCTGGGCTCCGCTCCCACCACCCGCCCCGGGATGGGGGCTTAGCCCGGGGCGCTGCGAGCATGAAGAGCAATACAGAGGTACAGTCCCCTGCGAAAACTTAAGACGCTGGGCACTGAATATTAAATAAACTAAAAAGGGAGCAGCTGGCAAGGTGATGCCCATCAAGGACAAAAAAATGATGGGTCCAAAAATAGAGGCTGTTAATTTACAGGATAATCTGTGCTGTCCTTTTCAAGGATACAGCACATAGACAGGCTGAACTTGTTGCTGCAAGAGTTTTGCACCTCCTTAGGCCAGGTTTCATCTGCAGAATTAAGCGTAGGGATAAAGGTAACCTGCAATGCTCCATGTTTAATTTACACAGCGTAACAAAAGGTAGAGCTAACCACTTAGTGGGAAACACTTTGCCGTGTCAGATAATATGTTGACATCTCCCCTTCCCACGCATGATTTATATGAATGTACCGTGTCAATTTAGAGCCTGTCTGGTAAATCAGATGAACAGAACAAGAAGGTGGGATGCATTAGAAGTTTTTCATTAGGCTTCAGACTGAGAAAGCAAGTGGCAAAGTGTGCGCTCGGAGGCAGAGGTTCAGCTGGGAAAGCTGAGGGGGAGCTCCAGGCGTCCTGGCAGCCCTAGCTCTGTACTGAGCGGGGCATTTTAATCGGAATTTCAGTGTGTCGGTGGTGTTTACCAAATTCAGGATACGAATTTGTCGGCGCTTTTGGGATGTGATCAGGGATGCACTAAAGACAAGAGAGAGAAATCACCTGTTCTGTCTGTGTTGGGAATTCACCAGCATTACAAACTCAGTGCCCCCGCACTCAAAATGGGGGGAAAAATCCCCATTTGCCCCCCCTTAGAGACAAGCAACGGCGGCAGCGCTGGCTGTGTGGGCAGCGCCTTCCTGGTGGGGGCTGGTGGCAGCGGGGTCCCCCCCAGCACAGCCCCATGGCTGCAGCCCCGGCCCCGGGGGGAACACGGGTCCTGTGCGGGGATGGCAGGGCTGATCTCATGTTCTCCGTTAGGAAACCCTGCAGTTGGGCCTGCACAACTGCATTAAGGTGTTTCTTTAATTAGATTTACTAAATATGTAGGATTCTAATTCTTTCTTTTCCTTCTCTCTTAATTTGCCTAATGAGAAAAACGAAGAAATAAAATTACAAAAACGATGCCCGCGTTGCCTTCGGGAAGGCCGGTGTCCAGCTGTGTGGCCGTGCTGCTCCGGAGGATGCTCTCGCCCATCCCGTGCGCTGATGCCTGGCTGCAGCCAGGGTGGGCTCGGGGGTGTGGGGGCCGGGCGAAGCACCCGGCTGCCTGCCAAGC
Source organism: Phaethon aethereus (assembly GCF_964289735.1). Taxonomy (NCBI): domain Eukaryota; kingdom Metazoa; phylum Chordata; class Aves; order Phaethontiformes; family Phaethontidae; genus Phaethon; species Phaethon aethereus. The sequence goes on along the minus strand of NC_138595.1, from coordinate 796,750 downwards.
ACTGGGTGCTGCCTCCGGTGAGCGAGCGCAGCACCATAACCTTTGGTTACCTTATTGATCCTTGAGCCGCGCGTCTGCCGTGGCGCCAGGGAAAGGCAAGTGGGGAGTGATCGCGGGGGCCATTTATTGGAGCTGTGCAGTGCTGAGGCCAAGCTTCACCTCATCACACCATTCCTGCCGTCCTCCCCACCCCATCCTCTGCCCCGCTTCCCAGTTGCCCTCTTGCGTCGTGTCTGCTGCCAGGCTGCCCAGGCAGGAGACGTGTTTTCTTCTTGCACTGCGCCCTCCTGGTGCAGGACTCCTTGGAAGAGCCGTGAGCCTTTCGGGAAGGCTAATGCAGAGCGCGCTGGGGGCCATGCTGCGGGAGGGTCCCGGCTCCCCCGGGGCGAGGGAGGCCGTCCCGCTGCGCAGCGGAGGCAGTGATGCTTGCACGCTGTGCACCGCCGGCATCCCCCAGCCAACTGGTCTCTGGCTTTGCAGGGAAACCCCCAGGGAGGCTGAGCGTGCCGGGGCCGCTTCCCGGGGCCCCTGCGGTGGGTGGGAGCTGGGCACCACGGCATGAACGCCTGGGACCTCAGCTGTGGTTTGGGCTCCACGGAGACTTGCATCCCTGGTGCCGGCCGGGGCTGGGTCACGGCGTGGGGCTGCCATGAGCACCCGCTGGCTCTGGCACCGTCTTCAGGGGAGATCCCCGGGGGCTGCTTCTCCATGCGAGCACGCCGGTGCAGAGATAGAGACGTGCTGATCTTCCTCATGATTCATTTATCATCCCGTGAGGGTAATCTGTTTGGGAATTAGACGGATGGTCCTTGACCCCGTAGCTGATGGCAGACTGAATCATCCGAGTCAGTGGTTGCAGTTTAACGTAACAGATTTCCAGTGCATGGAGGCTAATTACAAGGGATGGCTGGTGAATGGGTTTGTTTTGCTCTCCCCGGAACTGCAGGAGCAGTTCCAGCAGTTTGGCCCCAAAGCAGCACTCAGCATGTGACAGAGGAACACGTTGTTAAGTTGTGTGAATGATTTTATAATGCTTGGAATATGATGCTATGGCAACCTGCTACAAATCCCAGATCAAATCAAATTATTTGTGTGCATCCCTGTAACTTTAATCTTTGCAAAGTCTGATATATTTTATGCCTTTGAGGCCACTGTGCAGATTAGTGCAATCAGGCAGAGCGCAGGGTTCAAAGCAAGGAGAGCAAAGGATGAGTGGTTTGCTCCAGATCAGGCTGTGCTTTAGTGTCCTAGAAAGTCAAAGAGCAAACAGTAAAAATCTGTCATCCTCGGCTTTTTTTCAGCGGCGGAGTCATGGTGAGTTTGTGGAGAGGAGAAAGCGAAGGTGCTCAGTAAACAATTCGGGTGGGCAGGACATGAATTCTGCTATTGCCTATGCACTGTCCCACATGGTTTTAATTTATTTCTTGCGTTGACAAACTGGAAGATGCTAAGAGCTTAAATGAGAGGTAATGTAAGGCAAGTTTGACCTGTTCTGATTTAAAAAAATAGAAAGAAAAAAAGACATGTATTGGTTTAATGTAATGTAAAATGTCAGCCCTGGTCCAGATTCAGATTTGGACCCAAACCACTGGTATTTCCCCCAGTGGCTGTGGCTGCGGTTGCACCGCTGGCACAGCCTTGGCGGTGCGCAGCCCTTGGCGCCCTGCGGCTGTGATGGGGACGGGTGCTGCCGGCCCCGCTTTGCCTTCGCCCCTCGCAGCCGCGGCGCAGCTCTCTGCTCTGCTCCTCCTGCTCCATCACGTTGCAGCCCAGAGGCCAAAAATCCCACCTTCCCGCTGCCTGTGGCTGCCCGTGCCTGGGGAGGAGCCCAGCGGGACTGTCCGAGCGCAGGGGAATAAGTCCTGACGTCAGGGCCCCGCCGCCCGCACGCCTGCGCTGCCCCGGGCTCCGCAAAGTGCAATCGGCAATTAATTACAGGTGTCAGAGGATTTGGCCTGCTGGGTCACGGGGGTCTGCGAGCCGGGTCCCGGTGTGCCGGCAGCCGGTCTCGGCTGCGGCGCTGCCCGGCACGGCGGCGCATCGTCCTGCTCCGCGCCGTGCTGCTCCCTCCGTGCCCCGCCTGGGCTGGGCTTACGTCTCTGGGGCGGATGGAACTCCAGCCCTGAATTTCCTTCAACATCCAGCCGGTGTTCCCCTGGCTGCAACTGCAGTCCCTTAATTCTTGTTCCTTGGCCATTGACTAACGAGAACCATCGATCTGCGCCCTGTTGGTCCCTGCCTGCCCGCACTCGCAGGCGCCGCAGCCCCCTCCTTGTCCCGTCTCCGCACGTGCGATACGTTAACAGCACGGGCCGACAGCCCGCGGCCCCCCCAGCCAAACCTGACCGTGCCGGCCGCGGGCTGCGAGGCACCGCTGGCTGCTCTCCGCTGCTCTGCTGCGAAGCTGGTCCCGCAGCGACAGGGAGAGATGCCAAATCCCCGATGGGGGCCGTGGCGCTGCCGAGGGTGGGCTGGGGTCCTGTGGCGCGGGGCCGCGGCCGGGCGGGAGGCCGCAGGGCCTCCCCGCACCCCGCAGCGGGCGGAGGGCTTTCTCCTAAGCGCGTCTGTGTGCCTGTGCGTGCGCAATTGTAAATGCACGTGCGTGCGCGTTTATGTCTTCCGAGAGATGGGGCCAAGCTCATCAGGAGCAGGAGTCTCGCAGCAAGAGCGGTCGTGCGTGCCGGCAGGAGGAGCGGGAGCGTCAGTCCCTGCTCGGCAGGGACGCTCCCAGGAGCCGCTCCTTTGCTCACGCAGGCGGCTGTGGGGTTTTGTACTCGCTGTCGTGCCAACGGTCTCGTCGAAAACTTGCCTGCGGTGCCCGCGGCATCCCCGCTGCAGCCCGCGGTGCACGGCTCTGCCCAGGACGGGCTGCAGGCACCCGACCGAGCCTCCCCCACGACCCGCGTGGGGTCATCTGCTGTCACGAGAGCCGGGACTGGCGGCGGAGGGCAGCGCGGGCGGGAGGGCAGGCGCCGGGGCGGTGGGGCTGGCGGCGAGGGCGGGCGTCACAGAGGGTCGGGTGCACACCCCCTGGCCGGAGCCGCGCGTTTCAGAGAGGGCCCCCGGCGGGCATCGGTGCCCGGGTGCCGTGCCATCCCGGGGCGGGCTGCCATGGGAACCAAACCTCGTTACTGTGAGATAAACAGCTGGACGTTTTGTCCCGGTTTCTGCAGGACTAAGCTGGCGGGGACGAGAGAAACGGAATTAAATCTCAGGTTTTCTGCCCCGCAGAGTAGCATCTGGCAGCACCGCTGCGGGCGGCGGCTTGCTTGTCTGCCTGGGAAGCCCCTGGTGTGAGGGGAACAGGGTGTTTCTGCCAGATGAGCGGTGGAGGGCCGAGGTCGTGCCTTTTTGAGGCTGGGGGACTTCCGTGTGATGCTTCCGTGGCAGGTCCGTGTCACGGGGGCCGCTCCCAGCTCCCCCGGGGTCTCGTGTCCTCGCAACGCCTCGCGCTGCCTCCAAAGGCAGTGCCCGTGCCCAGGAGCCCGGTGGCGGACGGGCCCTCGGCTGGGCCCTGCCAAACCCGCGCCGGGGCGTCCCTGGGCTTTCTGCCGGTGTCACCGAGCCAGAAGCCTCCTCGGCCCTCCATGGCGCCGGCTGCCGTGGATCCTGCCCAGGCAGAGGGTGCCAGATGGAGGGAAACCGTGGGGATGGGTTGTCATGGAAACCCAGCCCCGCCGTCCCCGCGCGCCGCACCGCGCCCCAGCCCTGCAGCCGGGCTCCGGCTGGCTCCCGGGGACGGAGCCTGGGCGCTCGGCGGGGCGGCGGTGAAGGGTCCCGGCCCACCCTGGGCACGGGGCTCTTCAGATGACTTTTATCATCTTTTTATGCTGTCTGTCTGGTTTTCTCTCAGATTCAAGGTTTTCTCTCAGATTCCACAGGCAGCCCGCACGCCCGCGGCTTTGCCGAAGAAGATGAGCCCTTATCCCCTGCCTCACGCTCTTGCTTGGGGCACGGGGGAAGCTGACACGCTTGTGTTTGGTTTTTCAGGAAACAGGAGCTGCTGAACAGCACGGATGTGACCGTCCCAGAGCAGCCGCTGTCCCCCCCCCTCACCGCCCCGCCGACCATGAAGGTGAGTGCGTGGGCGACGCTGCGCCGGTCGTTGATGCTGTGCGGGGCTGTGGGCGCGCGGTCCGGCCGAGGTGCCGGTTTTGGAAACTGAAGCTGGCGAGGAGCGGCACTTCCAACGCAGCGGCTGTACGGATTTGGGCTGTTCCCGAGGGAGCAGCAGTAGGTGGTTTCTGGAGTTCAGCCTGCAGCGTGTTCAGACACCATCAGCGGCAGCGGGGCGTGCGTGCCGGCGGGCCCCATCCTGCACTGCCGCTCACGTTACGCAATCACGAGCGGCGGTGCCAAGCAGGGTGCAGAATCCCAGCGCTGTTATCCTTCTAATAACCCTCCCTGGGTGCCGCGGCGGGCGGCTGCTTGCCAGCACGAGGCAGACGGCGCGTCCCCGGCAGGCAGGCGCTGCTGGCAGGGTCTGACCCACCGCTTGCTCCTGCCAGGGACAGCTCGGCTGCTGCCTTTTGCTGTGGTGGAGGCAGCAGGTCACGGGCCAGAACTCGCCCCCTCTGCTCTGCCTGTGCCGGGCTGCCTCTGCAAGGCTCTGCTCCTCCTGCAGTTTTCCCAAACCCAACTGGACAAGGTCATGAGCAACGCGGTCAGACCTGGAAGCTGGTCCTACCTGAACCGAGGTTGACCAGGCACCTCCACAGCTCCCGGCTCACAGTTAACTTGTTGAAATAGTCTCAAGCGAGCGGGGAGTGCGCAGCCCTGTGCCAAGCGGGGCGATGCAGAGAGCCGGGGTGGTGACCTGGGGCAAAGCTTCAGAACGAATTTGGCAGGAAAAGTCAATGTGAGACATGGAAATGAATGGGAAAAAAGGATAAAATGCAAGACGGGCTCACCAAAAGCGGCTTCTGTCAGAGTAACCTGAGCCATTGCTTTGATACCAGAGTTTCCAGACAAAGGCAAGCGTAGCTCTTCTCCCCGGGTTGCTGCAGAGAGCTCAGTATGCAACCACCCGGGAAATGACTCATTAAGCCGGAGGAGATGAGATGGATGTGAGGATTACGAGGTGGCTGAGAACCTGGTTAAATGGTTGTTACGAGCAAGTGGAGCTGGAGATAGAGTGTTGAGTTGGAGGAGTTTATTAGTGGAGCTTCTGACAATCTGGCTTATGTAGGGTTTTGTGTATGACCTGGGTGCACAAAGCAGTCAGGAGCTGACACGGTTCACTGGCACCTCGTTGGGCTGCAGAGGAGGAGCGGGGTGGTCCTGGAGGGTGGTTGAAGCCTGGAGTGATGGCGGGGAGCGGGAACGTGCCTCTGGGGGGATCCTGCCGGCAGGGGGGGCATTATCCCTGGACACCATGGGAAACGGGGGCAAGGGGAGATCCCGCCTGCGGGGCGTAGCCGGGGACGTGCAGCGTGATGGGTGCGGGAGGTGCCGGCGTGCCAGCAGCAGAGAGTGCTTCCTGGTCCTCGTGCCAGCAGCGTTCCTGGCTGGCCTTGGCCCGGCGCCCGAGGAGGGGAAGCCAAAGCCCCTGCGCCCTTTACCAGCCTCAGAAGACAAGACGTCTGCCGGGATGGTGAGCGCGACGCGCAGCCCTGCCGGGGGCTCCGAGGGATTTCACCTCGGGGCCGATGCTGCATCCTGTGGCGCGACGCCCGGTGCCCACCTGCCCACACGCCGCCAGGGAAGCGGCGAGCGTCCACGTTTCCCACGTGGGCCGTCGTGGGCGAGCGCCTCCATGGCCCCGGCCTGCCCGCCCTGCCCCTGCGGGAGGAAACAAACCGCCGGTGCCGTTTATTTTGCCTTGCAGGAAGGTGGTGCCTTGCTCGGTGACACCTGCCGGGGGTGCAGGCAGCACTTTCCGTGACCGTGAGCGCTGCAGCCCCGCGGCATCCCTGGGGCTCGTCCTGCCGCCGTGCGCCCTCGTGCCTTCCCAGGCCTTACAGCAGCACCTCTGTCCTGAGAGGTTCTGCCTTGGCCTTGGCCCTCATCACGTTTTAAATGGAAATCCTGCCATTTAGCGAGCCTGCTAGCTAAGCAGGCTAGGAGGTGGCCACCGGTGCCGGGGTCTGCTCCCTGCCAGGGTGCTGATGCAGGGGAGGCTACGGGGGGTGAGACCCCAGGCACGCCGTGGGCAGGGCAGGCACGGCGGCTCCGCAGCTGGAGCTGGGCGATACGGGGCAGCGGGAGGTCGGGCTCCTCAATGATGCTTAAACTTTAGTTCAAGGCTTCCTTCAGCGTGGAAAACTTGGCAGGGAAACCTACGGAAAGCCTGGTGTGGAAAAAGTGTGTAGGTGCTACTCCGTATTACTCAGGTAATGTAAGCTCCCCAAAAGCAAACGCTGAGGTCTTTTTTTTCACGCGTCTCAGAGATGGCCGCTGCTTCTCACGTGGCAAGACACACGGGCCCATCTCCCTGTGGGTGCTGTGGCTGGGGGAGAGGCCGGCAAAGGCTTTGGCTGAGGACACGCCAGGGGACCAGTCTCCACAGGCAAGGCTGGAGGCTCCCTGTTTCACTACTGGTTCTTCGTTTTTATAGTCACGTAATTAAAGCAATTAAAAGGCGATTACTGGCTTGTTCTGCTCTACAGCAGGATTAAAGGGCTCCAGAAGCTTTTGCAGATGGCACAGGTTGTCCTTTCGGAAAGGCGAGGCGGAGCTGGGCGCCAGCAGCATGTGCTCACTCCCTCCATCCCTCGGTCCCCGCGGCGCTGGCACTGGCAGAGCCTCTGCGGTCGAGGCTGCCTGTGTTGGCACCCCAGCCGGGCAGCGGCAGAGGAGGATCCTGCATCTTGCCTGGACGCTGCTTTGCCAGGCGCGGGGAGCTCCAGAGGTGCCAAACAGAAATAAATTCCTGTGGTCTTCAGGCTGGGGGCTGTCTGTGGACCCCTGGGTTTGTTCATGCGTCTGCTTGTTTAGAGCTTCCCTGTGCCCCTGCTGCCGCTTTGGGCTCAGCCGCTGGTGGCTCCTGAAAGGCAGGGGCTGGCTATGCATTTGCTGACATGCAGGAGATGGAACTGGAGATGCCTGGGAGAGGAGATGTCAGGGATTAAGGAGCCATCAGCTTGATGAAGGGAAACCTGGGGAGACTTCGTGGTTGGGAGGCAGAGACCTGGTCCTTCTGGAGACATCAGCTTGGTGCCCTGACCGTCGCCGTCCGTGTGGTGGGTGCCAGGCGGTCGCTCAGTGCTGGTGTAGCCGAGCACAGCGTGAGTGCGTTGGGTCGATATCCTTGGTGCTCATCCTGCTCTGACCTGCTCTTGGTAGACTTTAAGGTGCTTCCCAGCGATTTGTCAAGACTCGGTGTCACGGAGAGGGACACTAGGGGTAGGTACGGGCGTTGGGAGCAGGGACAGGAGCAAGTCCCCGGCAGCTGAGACTGCCCATGCTTGTCACGGCTGCGTGGGCGTTTTGGCTGACGCAGTTGTGTCCTGCCTCCTCCCCGGGTGGCATTGGGACAGGAAGGCCCTGTTGGTGCTGGTGCCGACTCTGCAGCCCCTGGGTCAGCAGGTTGCGTTGTCCTGAGCTGACTCTGAGAGGATTTATCATTGGGATTTGTTCAGCTCCTTTGGAAGGGCTGTGGCTTTTTTGTACATACGGATTTCCAGCTGGAGAGGTCAGATTTTCTGCCTTCTGCCCAGCACCTGGTTCTTGCTGCAGCTCTCCCAGGCGAGTGCCCCCTTAAGTAGCACAGTGCATCCCGCCGCGGGGCCGTGCGTCCTGCCGTGTGCCTGTGCATCCCACCACAGGGCCGTGCATCCCGCCGTGTGCCTGTGCATCCCGCCGCGGAGCCGTGCATCCCGCCGCGGGGCCGTGCATCCCAGCAGGTGCCTGCCTGTCCCCTGCAAACTCTCACCCGCTTCCTGCCCAACCTGTTTCGGGCACTTTGCCTCCCAGGGGAGCCACCCTTTGAAATAACAAAGCAGCAGTCCTGCCGTGCCTCTGGCTTGGGGAAACATTAACGAAGGGAGGTGTCGGGGCTGGGGAGGGATGGCCGGGCTGGCGCTTGGCCACTCTTGCTGGGCGCCCGTGACGAAGTCGGTCACGGCAGCGGCCGTGGCTGTGCGGCCGATGCCTGGGGTGATGCCGGGAAGATGATGGATTTCTTACGGGACCTGCTGGTGAGTGCCCACCGACGCGCGGGGCGGGAGCGCTGGGGAGGGGTGCTGGGCAGCGCCCTGCCCCACTGCGCTCCATCCTTGGCGGCTCCCGCCTGGTGCATGGTTTTCTTCCTGGGTGTCATTGTCTCTGGAAGCCTTCAGAGCCGGCACTTCCTGGCTGTGCTGCAGCTTCTGCTCTGAGCGCTCCTCGTCCGCAGGTACCCGCTCGCTAAACTCGCCCCAGGGTGTTGGGGCGGTTGAACACTGTGTGCTCCAGCCGCGCGACTTCCGCGCCGGGGTCCTGCCTGGCACGGCCGGAGAGGGACCCTGTACTTTTCCGTGTGGAAGCGCTGGGATGTGACTGTCCGTCCCTCTCACGCTGCCAGCATCGTGTGCTCGGTGGTGAGGAGTGAGGACGTGTGAGCAGGAATAGCAACTCTACCGTGCTGGGTTGAGTATTTTGCATTTCTGGGGTCATTAGGAGAAGCTCCTGGGCAGGTTTGTCCTGCCAAAGGTGGCTGGGGAAATGGCCGTCCGCTCTGGTGTTGCTCTGGTTGCGTTTAAGATGCAGTTTTAAGATGCGTTTAAGAAGCAGATGCAGGTCTGGCGTGGAGCAGTCTGGGCGACCCAGCGGGGTGAGCGTAACCTTCCCTGCCGGCCGGGCCCACGGCAGGTGACATTGCTTCCCGTCGGCGTCACAAAGCTGTAATTGTCTCCACTATAATTACCAAAATATTTGTGGCACAGTGAAGCTTGGCGTTAAGCATGCATAAATCTCTAAAGGGTGCAGACTGCGTCTGCTTTATTAAATGCATGTGCGCATTTTCTACCAGAACTTACTGTCGCGGCGGGACCTGGTGCTGCTGCGCCGCGCGGTTCTCTGCTCCGGCTGCTGGCAGAGTGGGGCCTGGAAACTATTTTAATTGACTCAAAGAGCATTTGTCCATTGCAGACACCTGAAGAAAAAACAGAATCTAAAACAGGCTCGAAAGAAGGAAAAGCCTTTTTAAAGCGCTCCCAGCTTTGGGCACAGCGCTCTTCTGAGCCCGGGGTTCGTTCTTCCTGCCGTAGGCGCAGGAGATAAAAACGGGGCGTAGTCGAGAGCTAGAAACACAGCCAAGGCTGCCGCTGCGCCAGGGCAGCCGCCGCCTGTGCTGGCAGCGTCTTTCCCCGTCCCAGCTGGTGTCACCGAGGGCAGTCACTACGCTGCCCGTGCCGTAAAGCTAACCTTTGCTCGCCACATTAAAAGAAAATCTCTCTGAGATTTTCCCTGGTCTTTGTCTGATTTTAATTTCTTCATTTCCACCTCTGTTTTCTTCTCTCTTTTTTGTCTTTTGAGAAATTCAGTCTATTCTAAGAGCTCACTAAAAATCACCCCCCACAGCCCCCGCCCCATGCCTTTCTCCTTGGTACCGTGACTCCTCCTGCCCCGAATCTTGCATCCCTCTGCTGCAAACCGTTTCTGATAGCCGGCAGCAGCGGAGCTGCGGATCCTGCTTTCCGGTCTCCCTCCTGGGCCGACTGCGCCTGCCGTGCCCCAGCCCCTCCTCAGCCGTATGAGCGTGAGCCCGACCGCTGCGGCTGGAGCGCGGTGAGTGGCCGGGAGCAAACAGGGAGTAGAGGAGAGCTGGGGGAGGACGAGGGAGCGGAGGGACGGGGCTGCTGCTTCACGTCTCCAGAAAAGCCACTTACTAGTTTGCTGGGAGTGCCCCAATATTTACAGCCGTAGCTTGAGTAGGTAATTTATCTGTGTGTACTGAGAGCAGGAAAAGCCGGACGAGGGATCAGGATCGTCCAGCTGAAGTTCAGCAGTTGCTGTGCCGAAGGTGCGACCCCGGAGGCGCCCGGTGAGTCGGGAGGCCGGTGCTTGCTTGCGGAGCACCGATTTCCCTGTGGCTGTGCACGCTGGTGGGGCCGTGCCCGTGCCGGTCGCTCGAGTCCAACCTGCGTCTGCTGCGTCTGAACATCCCGGCAGGACCGAGCGGGAAAGGCGGCCGCGGCCTGCGAGCCCCAGAGCAGCTCAGCGGCACGCCGGCTGCGCCAGGACTGCGGCCCTTTGGCAGCGCAGGTAGATCAGGGCAGGAAGGGGGTTTCTTGAAGTATCCCCTTACCGGGGGAAACGCGCGCCTGAGCAGGACAGACGTGGCTTCAGCAGCTCTCCTGGAGAGGCAGCGACGGGCTCTTCCTGGTCTGCGTTTGGTTCTTGTCCCTGAGCCCCCCACGCTAAGCGTTGCCAAAGGCACCTGAACCGCACGCGCCGCAGCGGCTTAGGATGCTCGGGGGGCTGCAAAGCCCCGCCGCACCGGCACGGCTGGGGGCCGAGGCAGCAGCCCCCGGGCTGGGCCGCGGCGTGCTGGCGGAGCAGGACGAGCTCCCTGGCTGCTGGGACCGGCTGCTCTCCAGAGGAGCCACGCAGGATTTTTAATTGGAGCCTGGGGCTCGCTTAAGCTCTTCAGTTCGCTTGGCAAGTAGGCCGTTAACCCCGCACGGGCAGCCCGGCCCCGCCGGCAGCAGCATTGCCGGCGTTCCCGCAGCCGGTGAAACGCAGAGCCCAAGGCTTGCACCTTGCAAGGTGAGGGACGCGGGGACGGCTGCTCTAGGAGCCTCATTTGCCAGAGTGTTTATTTGCTTTTTTGGGTCGATCAGTCTGGGCCTGTTTCATTTCAAAAGTAAAGCTTTTTGCTGCTGGTTTGTGTGCACAGACCCCCTCCTGCTGGGGCCCCGCAAAGCAGCCGCAGAGCCTTGGGGGCCAGGCATACGCACCCCGTCCCGCTGCCCGCAGCAGCGCCGGCTCTGCGCCGTGTCCCCGCAGCAGACCCCGCGCCCGCAGCCCTGCCAGGCGCCCCGCGGCACTTGGCAGCCGTCTGCGTTTTCTCCCCGCCGGATCCCTGAGGTCCAGCGCCCGCTGTGCAGGAGCGAGCAGCGCGTGGTGGAGCCGGGCAGGAGCGTGGCCGCAGCGGTGCTGTCCTTCCCTTCCCTCCTGCCGGGCTGTCCCGCGCCGTGCAGGGCAGGGTTGCTCCGGCGGCTCTGCACTCCCTTTGGCGTCTCTAGCCTCTGTCCAAACTGTTACCACACCGCACACGGAGCGGGCTGGGGTGCTGCCGGGGCTGAGCCTTGCTGGTGACGGTGAACTGCAGCGGCAAAGCCCGCACTCTTGAGTCGGGTCGGACGGGAGCTGTCGTGGCTGCCAGCCGCCCGCTTGTGAGCGGGGAGCGGGGCAAGCGCCGCAGCGTCACTCGACCCGTCCTCTCACGCTTTTTTGGAAAGGAAAGGAGGAGTTGTGGAGGTGGGGAGCTGCTGCCGCTCACTGCTCTGTGTGCTGCCCGTGGCTGCGGTGGGGTCCTTGGTGCGGGACGGCCAGCGGCTCTGGGAGCCGGGGGCTGCTGCGGGGCTCTGTTCCCGCCTGGCAGCGGGGCTGGGTGAGGCGTCTCGGAGGCACGTGCCACCGGTTATAGAGACATTCCCTTCCTCCGGTTCCTGCTGGGGGCCAGAGCCAGCATGCCTGTATGGGGCGGGGGGTCCCTGCCTTGATGTGGCGTGGGCTGGCTCTCCTCGTGTGTGCTTCCGTCAGACAGGAGATTTCCCTCTTTTCTTTTTCAGTCTGCAGAATTCTTCGAAATGCTGGAAAAAATGCAGGTGAGCAGCAGCAGCAGCAGCGTGCCAGTAACGCGGGACATTCCCCACCCTGCAGAGGCTGCAGGGATGGAGATCCTGCAGCACCTCATACGTTTAACGTGCTGGGAGGCCTTGTACGACCATAACGTGGTTTGAGTTGTGCTGAAGACCCCAGCGCTGTGTGAGCCCCGATGAAGGGGGCACGGCAGGCGCTTCCCAGCTCAAACCGTGCAGAAGCGAGCTGCACAGAAACGCCCCGGCGCGCCGGGGGGAGAGCGGTGGTTTTGGCAGCGTCTCCCTCCAAGGTTGTTCCGCATCGACCTGAGCACGTTTGCAAAAGGAGGTTTAGGGGCGCACGCTCCAGGACATGGTCCCGGTACTCCCCGGTGAAGTCAGCACGCCGCTGCCTGTCTTTGCAAACGGCAGGCTCTGGTACAGAGCGCAGCTGGGTCTAGCGCTGCCTCAGTACCCCTCGGCTCAGGGCAAGGTATTCTCTTGTCCCACACTAAAACACACCAGAATCTGCCCGAGGAGGAGGGTCGGGGGACCAGGGTGTCCCCCGGCATGTGCCTTGTCGCCGCGGGAGGGGCGCGGGCAGGCGGCGCTTGCCCCCGGTGCCAGGACGCGCCGTGCTCCCCCAATGCGGTGCTCTCCGGCACGGCACGGGTGAGCGCGAGCAGGGGTTGCCGTCCGCAAGCTCCTGCCTGGGGCAGGCACCGTGAGACAAGCGAGGCCATTGCCCTGCCACACGCCAGGGCCGTGGTCGCCGCTCCGCAGGAAGGCGGTGCAGGGATTTCCGTTATGAGCCCCTTCTGCAGAAATTGAGATGAAGCTGCAGTGGGATATGGGGCATTTTGAGTTTGGTGCTGCGCTGGCACCTGGGAAACGATAGTCCTACCTTACATTCAGATGTTTTCAGCACAGTGTCACGGTGACCCAGGTCTCGTCCTACCACATCCCTGTCACCCGTTTTCGCTGCGTTACGATGGGGTCTGTCCTGGCACGCCGGCAGCTCTGCCCGGCTCGTCCCAGGCAGAAACCCCCTCGTCATGCCACTCACCCCAGAGTGAGTTCACAGTACCGATATACCCTTGTGGTTTCATCTGTGTTGTTGAAAACGTGTTCCTTTGTTCCTTATTTGTTCTATTCGTTTTGCTCCCAATAGGCACCAAAACTTGAAGAACAGAGGACTGGAAGCCAAAAACATAAGGTTGGTTGCGTTTTGTTTCTTGCGTGGATCTGTTTGAGTGTCCCTCCCTTATCTCAGGGCTTTAATGTGTATAGTCAAAGACAGTCACTCAAAGGACTAAAAAGGATTTAAACGTTATTTAAAAAGAGGGCACTGATTGAATTGCAAAGAAGAGGGGGTGGTGTCTGTACATCCTAAGCCAGCTTTATGTCCGAACCTGTGAGTTTCAGCGGTGAGCTGTGTAAAATGGTTGGGTTCTGCCGTAGAGCTGAGAATCTTACACCGATAGTGGGGACCCCTTTGGAAAAGGACTTCCCCTGCTGCTGTGCTTTCCTGCAGACCCAGAGCAGGGAGGGGTCCCCGGGCAGCGCGGTGGCACCGCTCCCAGGGCGGGCGCCGTCACCGCGCACGGCGGCCTCGCCCGCCGTGAGCATCGCTCTCGGTTACGGCCTGGTGCTCGGTGCATGCTGTGAGGACGGGAGGGCCCGGTGCCGCGGGTCGTAAGGGACGGATGGTGGGGAGCAAACAGTCATACACAGTGTTTTAATTCCTTTTTCCAGGAAGACTACATCCCTTACCCTAGCATCGATGAGGTGGGTGCCCTGAACCACCCCGAACGCCTTCTGGCGAATGCGTTTCCAAAAGTGCCGATAACAGGGGCGTTGGTGGAGATCTTGTGTCCAAGAGGAGCTGCACAAAGCACGTCCCCCGTCCCCACCTTTGCCGCTGATGCTTTTCCTCGGTAGCGCATGTGCCCTCTTCTAGGGGAGAGAGAAGAGGTGTCGGAGAGGGGCTGGATTAGCCCCGCGTGGGGCTGGGGCTGGGGCTGCTGCAGGAGGAGGCAGCGGTGGGGCAGTACCTAGGGCGATGAGCACCCCACGCCCACACCCCGGTCCTGCCCGACCCCTCACAGGCGCGTGTCTCTGCAGATCCTCGAGAAGGGCAGCCCGTACCCGCTGATCATCCTGCCCCAGTTCGGGGGATACTGGATCGAAGACCCGGAAAACCTCGGCACGCCCACCTCGTCCGACAGCAGCATCTGCGAGGAGGAGGAGGAAAACCTCAGCCCCAGCACCTATGGCTACAAGCTGGAGTGCAAAGGAGAGGCCAGAGCCTACAGGAAGCATTTCCTGGGGAAGGTGGGTGCCCCCGCCGCAGGGCACAAGCCGTCGGCTGAAAATTGCACACCCCCCAAGAAAGAAATCCTAAAATTGTGAGCAGAATGGGCAAACCCACAACTTCGCTCTTTGCAAGGAGAGGAGGGCACTGGCGGGTGGCCAGCCGCGGCACTGATGGCCGTGCGCCAGCCTCTGCCCCCGGGGCCCCGCGGCTGGCAGGGCCCCCCAGGCCAGCCCTGAGCCTGCCCCGTCTGTGGGCACCTGGGGCTCGGCCGGACTTGGGGGACACGGTGCGGCAGCCGCCTGCGTGCCCTCTTGGTCACAGCCTCGTAATCCTCTTTCTCCCTCTGAACAAAGCTGAGAGCAGAGTGCTAAAGTCCACGGGCAGAGGGATTAAAGCCCTGGTCCCCGCAAGGAGGGGGTGCGAGCGTGTGTCCCCCAGGGCGGGAGGGTGTCGGGTTGGCAGGCGAGTCCTCTGCTCCCGGCCGGGGCGTGGGGCAGCATCCTGGCCGTCATCGAGCTGCCTCTCCTGCCACTAACGCACTTTCTTCTGTTTTTAGGATCATTTAAATTTTTATTGTACAGCCAGCAGCCTCGGAAATCTGATTCTTTCTATTAAGTGTGAGGAGGCAGATGGCACGGAGTATTTAAGGATTATACTCAGGTATGGAAAACAAAAAAAGCTCTGTTTAACAAAATATTTTCTCTTTGGGAGTCCCTTGTTTTGTTTATACTGTAAATGCCAGAGCCGGGCTGGCAGCACGCAGGTCACGCATGGAGGGGCTCAGGGTGGGATCAGAAGCGGCGGCATCATCCTTTTACTGTTTATGCACCGGGACTGCCTGACCCCCGATAATGAACATGAGACTTTGATCTGTTGCTAAACCTGCTGAAACAGAGTCTAAACCTCTCCGTGACATGGGATAATACCAGTCACATCTACCGCCCGCCCTCTGTAAGCTGACAAGTCCCAGAGCATCTGAACTATTGTGTCATTTCCCTCCAAACTATGAATATTTTAAGAGCTGCAGAGATGAGAAGAAAAATTGAGCCTTTGCTTACTAGCCAGGCCCAACAAATCCTGCAGAACATAATTTCCCAACAGCCGGCAGAGCATCGCTGCGTGCACGCCACGGGGCTGGTCAGCGGGGGGCTGCAGCCACCGTCTCTTTGCCTTAGATGCTCCCTGATGTCTGCTCGTTTCTTTTTCTTTCCTAGGTCCAAAGTGAAGACGTTGCACGAGAGGATTCCCCTGGCAGGATTTAGCAAGCTCCCTAGTATCCCCCAGATTGCAAAGGTAATATGCTGGACTGGGCTGGGATACCTGCAGCAAAGCCCGTGCGGCTGCGCCTGGCGTGTTGGGTGGCGTTGGGCAACGTTGGGTGGCGTTGGGCAACGTTGGGTGGCGTTGGGCAATGTTGGGTGGCGTTGGGCAACGTTGGGTGGCCTTGGGCGGTGTTGGGCAGCAGTGCCTGGGCTCTCGGGTCCAAGGGTGCTTGGCGGGTGGTGGTATGTGCTGGCCCCGCTGTTGGTTTCCTGCCGATTCTGGGCAGGTCACTGGTTGATATCTGGGAGAAGAGGTGAGGAAGTGGCAGTACCTTTGACCCATGGAGAGGCCTGGGACTTACCTTGCTGCATCCTGTCGAGTACCAGCCAGGCCATGGGGCATCCTGATGAGAGGATGCAAAGAAGGAAGCTCCTGCAGTCGGAGGCTGGATTTGCCTCCTTTAGAAGACATTGGCAGCCTTGCCATGGAGTTTTGGCAGGACAGAGGTTTCTGCTCCGCGCGCCCCAGGGACCCAGCACTGACTGCTCTTTCCTCTTGCCCACAGGCCTTATGCGATGACGCCTCTGGACTGAAGTTTAACCCAGTTCTGTACCCCAAGGTGAGGTAACTTACCCAAGTTGGTCATGTATTTGGCAGAGAAGGTCAGATAGGGTTAATTCTCTCCTTTTCTCCAAGATCCAACGGCTACTTTGGTACAGAACGTGCTTATTTGTGCTGCATCTTTTGAGCTCTCTACCTTTGTTCCCGTCTTCAAGGGGGATGTGAACAGTGCGGCAGTGGCAGGCCGTGTGTGCAGCTGGGCAGCAGGGTAGCTAACGGCATGTGCATGCCACCATCTCATCCTGTCACCTGGCCACCAAGAACTGATGGCACTCTGGTATTAGTCTGCTCTTGGATCTTGGGAAAGGAAGGGAAGGCAACTGTCTGTGGGGCATCAAACCAGCCTGGATCTTGGTTTGGTGCCTTAAGATTTGTTTGAAACCCGGTGAGGCAGGTTGAGCCCGTGCTTGAGAAGCCCTGCAGGAAGAGGTGCAGAGGTGGGTGGGCCACTGCGGGCGTCGGAGTGTTTTATCTGGGTGGCAGTCCCCACTGGTGACGTACCCGGACTGACTCGTTGCCTGCTCCAGGATCGCTCACGTGTGCTCTTGTGCTGCCGCAGAGACCAGCTCCCGGGAAGTTACAAAGCAAATCCATCATTTTCAAGTACCTTTTATGTGGAAAATCTGTTCTGTGGCAGGCACAGCAGTAAGTTATAAGGCATTTTCTCCACCCTTTGATGTAGCCAAGGTCAAGCCGATTTTGTTCCTCCATTGCCATTATTGGTGTTGCGATCGAGCCCTTATCTGGAAGTTTGAGAAGAGCCGATGCTCAGCTGGGGAAGACAAGCATCTCTGCCTCGGTCCCTGCAGAATGGGGCTGGGACTGCGGAGCTGGGGCACTGCGGGAACTGCTGTTATTTGCACACAGAGGGCCCCAGACTTCCCCCAGAAAAGCTGTGAGAAGTGGGGGCTCCCCGCACCCCCCGCCACGCCTGGGCGCTGGGGCTGCAGCTCGTGCCCGCCTGAAGCCCACTGGCATCCAGGCGGACTGTCAGCCGCGGAGGCTGCAGGGACGCTGGTAACCAAAACTGGGGCCACTGCTGAAAACTTTTGGCTTAATTATGTGGAAATTCGGCTTCTGCCCCCTCCCGCTCTGTCGGGCACTGCTTGGCCGTTGCCGTACACCGCTGCAGCTCTGGCGGGCTGTCCCCCGCCGCCCACCACGAGGAGCTGTACCGTGGCCGGCGGGTGATGGCGAGCGCGCCGAGCGGAGCTGCGAGCCTGGCCAGCAGCACGTGCCGAGCAGGGTTTGCTCCTCTGGACGTCCTGTTTTGCACTACCAAATTAAATAATCCGTATTTTGTTTTACTGCAGGCGTCCCAGATGATAGTGTCTTATGATGAACACGAGGTCAACAACACGTTCAAGTTCGGTGTGATCTACCAGAAGTTCAGGCAGGTGAGTGAGCCCCGTGCCGTTCTCGTGGAGCACATCCCCACTTGCCATAGCTCTGTGTTTCACAGCTGTGGGACCCCTGAAGCTGAAATTCGGTGCTGCAGTTAATTCTGTCACATGCAACACGTGTTACTGGGTGTCCTCACTAATAATGCATTTCTTATTGCTTGGATGTTTCCCCGACTCATTAAAAAATGATGTGACTGAAAAAATACAGTACGGAAATCAGCCCACAAGCTGCTAAAGGGAAAAGTGGATGTGAAAACGGATTTTAGCAGGCATGGTCTTTTAATCAGATGTATGTTTAGACAGTGAAACAGTTACATTTATCTTGGAGGACTGTGGGCTATGAAAACAGGCGTTTGCTGAAAATGCCGTCATTAGCCGAGGGACTCCGGATGGGGAGTGCGGAGGCAGCTGAGTCTTATAACTCACCAAAGATTATTCTGACAGGCACTCTAATTATCTTTACATATTGCATTTTATTTCGGATTGAGTAACTCTGGCAAGGCCATAATGAAGGTCTCAGTGTTTTGAAATGTAGCACGCAAGGGGTGATTAAGGCTTGGATTTTCCAATGGAGATTTTCCAATCTGCGTTTCAGTATTTCCTGAACGTTATCCTAAGGCCCCTTGCTGTTGGTCAGAAGTCGCTGTCAGCACCTTTACCTGTGGGTGCCTTGCTGGCTGAGCGGGCTGCGAGCGGCCCGCGGCCGGGGCCGGTGGCCGAGTGCGGTGGCGCCGGCTGGGGAGCAGCCGGCGGCGGCATGCGGTGCCCGGGGACGAGGTGCTGGTCCCGGCGCCGGGGGGTCGCACACCGGGAAGGTGGCAGCAGGCGGGCGGGCAGGGAGAGGCGGTGTGAGCAGGAATCGCCGTCAGAGCTGGGGTGGGACGTGTTCCTTGTCGCTGTGGCAGCTCTTGCTGGTAGCAAGGTTTGATTATAAGAAGTTGCTCGGGGCAGGGCGACGTGCGGGAGGCGTGTTTCGAAGGGACCTTTCACACTAGCGGTGTCTGTGGTCTGGTCGTCGTGTCCGTACCACCCGTAGCATGACAGAGGAGCAGCGCCGGGAGGTCCCCGGGGGCACAGGGCTGGCCCGGTGGCGCGATGGCCGCTGGGGACGGCGGCTTTGGTTACGCTCGGCTCAGGCAGTGCGGGGGCCTCTGCAGCTCCGTCAGACCGACGCCACGGTGGCAGAGCCGTGGCCAGACCCCGCTCCTTCCCGCCGGGAGCCGGCGTTGGCGGGTGCTGCGCAGCCTGGGCGGGCTGGCTGCTGGAAACGGGCAGGGCTGGGGCTCTCAAAGGATGCGCCTTGTGTTTTGTAGACCCAAGAGGAGGAGTTGTTCGGCAATAATGAAGAGAGCGCTGCCTTCAAGAACTTCTTAAGTTTTCTGGGAGACACCATAGCACTCCAGGACTTCAAAGGGTGAGTTAAAGGAAAAGAACGATTTTACAAATACATTTAACAAGAGACTATGTCATATGTAAAAATATCTACCGTGCGAGAACAGAAGTCATCTCACTCATGAGCGGGATGTACAGAGCAGAAGCAAATATAGCTTTGGCTTGTTTTTCAAAGCTGGGGGAGTTTTCAAAAAAAAAATTGGAGCTGCCAAGAGAGAAAAACTTTCTTTCCTGCAGTTTTAAGGTTGTGAGAAAATCTGGCTATATTCAGCCGTAGATAAAAGGAACTTAGCATGGAAATGCGCCCTGTCCGGTGTTGCGGGTTCAGCCCCAGCCGACCGGCACTGCTCTGCCGCGCACCCTGAATTTCAGACGGGTGCTGGTGATGCTTGGTTACAACACATGACGCACGGTTTGTTCTTTCTCGTTTGCTCGCTACTAGATAAAGATAAATGAGATGGTTTGTTCTGTCACCCTGTCCCCTGACAGCCGCCGGCAGTCTCTGCTAAGCCTTCAATTAATATTTCTTCATTTCTCCCCGCCTTTCCCTTCATCTCTAGTTTTCGAGGAGGTCTGGATGTCAGCCACGGGCAGACGGGAGCAGAGTCTGTGTACACGGTGTTCAGGGACAGGGAGATAATGTTTCACGTCTCTACAAAGCTGCCTTTTACCGAAGGAGACACACAACAAGTAAGGGAGATGAGCTTCCTCGCACAGAAGCGTCCGAGCCGGGATGTGCTGGCGCTGCCCTGCCCGGCGCCGCCAGCCGCCGAGCCCCAGCGCTGTGGCATCCTCGGCTGGCGGGTTGTGGCCGCGTGGCTCCCTGGCGCGCGACAGCCTGCGCGCCCGGAGCCGCTGTCTGCTCCCGAGGAGCAGAGCCGCCTGGCTTTCCCGACCAAATGTTTTCCGTTTCCGCTTAGCTCCAGAGGAAGCGGCACATTGGCAATGACATTGTGGCAATTATCTTCCAAGAAGAGAACACGCCATTTGTCCCAGACATGATCGCCTCCAACTTCTTGCACGCCTACATTGTTGTGCAGGTGGAAAACCCCGAGGCGGATAACACGGCATACAAGGTGAGGGGGATCCCGACTTGCACGTGCCGATTTTTGCTTCGGTGTCTCAGGCCGAGGCCTGGAGGCGGCTGCCCCGTGGCTGCCCTGCGTGTGCTCAGCGATACAGCCGGTGTTATACCTAACTGGAGTAGGTATGTGTATGTTAAACGTACATATATATACACATATATTTATTTATGCAGTATGGCGTAGTGTGTGTATATACATGCATATGTGTATAAAATCTGTGCATGTATAATAGCATGCTCATTTACTAAATATTTTTGATGCTACTTGGTATTTGAGTAAGCCTCAGAACAGCTCATAGCCGTCTAACACATTGCTCAAGTGTAGGTAGCGTAAACCCTGTTCTCCCTCTTTTTTCTGTGGAGAGATCCAGTAAGACGTTACTTTTCAAACCAAAAGCACATTGCTTAGAGCCACAAATGAAAACTGAATTCATGGGAAATAAATGCAAAAAGCTGTGGAGGGTTAACCCTCTCGTGAAAGCGGGAGTGGTGACTGATGAGGGCTGGGAAGGAGCGGCCTCTCCAGCAGGGGCGAGGGCTCTGGGATGCCCCTTGGCTCTCGGGTGCCTCAGGCACCTTGACTGGGCTGGGCTGGGCTGCGGAGAGCATCACCCGCCCCACACCAGCCACCTTCCATGAGAGGGACAGCTCTGTGCTGGGACCTGCCCTGCTGCACCCACGGGAATAACATTTCTCTTGGCGTTGCAGGTGTCCGTCACGGCCCGGGAAGACGTCCCCTCCTTCGGGCCACCCCTGCCGAGCCCGCCAGTATTCCAGAAAGTAAGAGATGAGATGGGAAGCATGTTCCAAGCCATAAAAAAAATCTATGTGTATGTCCAAGATGTTTCCAAGCATGCCTGCTTAGGGGAGATGTGACTTCTGGAATTCATATGCATTTATTTTGACTTCTAGTGACGCCCGTGGGGTCTCTGGTAGGGCGGGAGGCCACGTGCCATCGCACAGCGCAGCCCGTGCAAGGCAGCAGCCGCCGGGGCACGCGCGTCGGCGTGGAGGTGATGGCCAGTGCAGGAGGGCACCCCGAGCCCATCCAGGGTTTTCCACCAACGCTCCCACATCCAGAGGGGGCTGCAGGGTGCTGGGAGCTTGGGTTTGGGGTTAGCACCGCTGCGGTACCAGAGGTACGCCGGGTCTTTGGCTGGCGTTTTCCACCCCGCCTTTCTGCCCCCAGAGCCCCGAGTTCCGGGAGTTCCTGCTCACCAAGCTCATCAACGCTGAGAACGCCTGCTGCAAGTCCGACAAGTTCGCGAAGCTGGAGGTAACGCTGCCCGCCCGTCCCTGCCCAGTGCCGCGGCATTCCTCCTCAGCGCCGCGTCTCCCCGGCCGAGCTGGGTCGGCGCTTGCAGGGACGAGTGATCAGGGCATGCATGCGTCTCCGTGCACGTGGTGCCCGTGGGGTCCCGTGGGGCCGCTGGTGCCCTTGGGGGGGACGAGCCGGCTGTCCCACGGGTCAACATCGCTGCCTCCTCCCTCGGGACACCCGGCTGAGCCTGTTCTCGCTCCCCCAGGACCGGACGCGGGCCGCCTTGTTGGACAACCTTCACGACGAGCTCCACGGGCACACGCAGACCATGCTGGGGTTGGGGCCCGAGGAGGACAAGCTCGAGAATGGGGGTCATGGAGGCTTTCTGGAGTCTTTCAAGGTAAACCCCCAGGGCTGGCAAAGCACGTTTTAGTGGAAGATGTGGATGAGTGGTACTGGGGGACGAGGGGTGTCCCCTGAGAGCGGGGCGGCGGGAGGAGGTGGGAGCTCAGCACTGCCAGTGCCCGGGCAGCCAGCGGACGCCCGAGCCGGCTGCGGCAGGAGCGGGCGCAGGCTGATGCGGTTGTGGTGGTAGTGAGTGCCGCCGTCGGGGCGACCTCTCCAGAGCCCCAGAGCTCCTCCGGTCCCCCCAAGCATGCTCCGGCATTCACCGTGTCTCTGGAGGGGTCGCGGTCCAGGGCCAGCACCCCGGCACGGGCTGTACCGGCAGTCGGGCTCTGCTACTGCAGGGCAAGTCCTGCTCATGTCCCCAGGCTACTGGTGGCCCCGCTGGGCCACCTGGGCTGGGGCCGGGGGGCAGGTCGCCTGGGCAGGGCCGCTGCCACGAGCAGGCGGGAGCTGGTGGTCGTGTTGAACAGGAGACATGACGAGAGGTTCTGGATGTGTGCTGGGGGGGACGGGGGGTGTAAGGGGAGAGAAGGGAGAGTGGGTTGGGAGAAACGGAGAGAGGAGGAAAATAAATGCGATAAAATGATGTGGACGAAACTGAGCCCCTGTTGGAGGTAGGGACCAGACCAGCTGGGCAGCGGGTGATGAGCTGGTGCCAGAAGTGGCCGGTGAGGCTCCCCTGCGGCAGCGGTGGCGAGGCGGCCGGGAAGGGCTGCGCCCGCGGGTGGGTGTTCCATGGAGCCCCCGAGCTGGGGCCGTGCGTGTGCCCGCCGGGGGTGAGGCCTGCGGCCGTGCTTCGGCCCGTGCAGCTCCCCCACGCCTCTCGCCATCCTGTCGCTGGCGCGTCGCCTCTGCAAAGGCAGTTTTAGCTGCACCTGCAGCGGGGACGGGCGCTGGCGCGGGGTGGCCATCGCCGGCCCGACGAGGGGAGCTGCCCTGGCTGCGGCTGTGTGGAGACAACTCCTGCAGGCACAGTTTTCTGTATGGTATAGAGAAACGGGCACTGGTGGATGAGTCGCCTCACCCGGCACCCGACGGCTGCAGAGGAGGGGTGAGCCGCTCCCTGGCCCCCACTGTGGGGCTGGGTGGAGGCTCCGGTGTGTCCTGTTTAGGTATGGGACATGGAGAAGTTGAGATGCTGTGCAGTCACACATCACAGCGTTCGCTTCAGTGTCTGAGACGATGTTAAATAATGATTTTTTTTGCACGCGTTTTGTGTACGAGAAAGTGGCCCTGGCTCTCTTGGCGTTGCAGGCTGTGCCAGGGCAGGTGGTGTGTTCCGTGGTCCGGGCCGGGCTGCGTCTGCCCGGCCGCCTCGGGACCGCGCTGCTGGGCTGCGTCCTAGCTTACGTCCTCCACCGCACGCTGTCGGAGTGAACGGGGGAGAGGAGAGATGGTAAATCAGAGGGCTGGGAGGGGGTGAGGCAGATCCCCACGGTTTCTTTTTGCCCGGCACCTCACACCCGCAACCCAGCCCGCAGCCCCTTCCTCCCCGGCCGTGCGACATGGGGACCGGACGCTTAGAGGAAAGCGGAGCTCGTTTCTGCTGGGCTCTGAGCAAGCAAGAGGGGTGCCGGCCTCCTCTGCTGCTGGCCGGCCCCCCGGGAGCGGGTGTCGGGGTGCCCTGCAGAGCTCGGCAGCCCCAGGCAGGAACCCTCCTGCCTGCACGGCATGAGTGCCCGCCAGAGCTGCTGGCAGCAAAGCAAGCAACCGCTTACTTTTATTTGCAAACACTGTCAAATTTTGTATGAATTGCTGACCCTAATAAATCAGGTCTGATGGACTCTTGCTTGGTGTTTGTTACTGGATGGGCAGGAGGGGATGGCGCGGGGCTGCCGCAGCAGCCATGGTCCCCGGCACCGGCTGGGGCTCGGTGAGAGCTTGGGGCTGTGGCTCCCGCTCGCTCCAGTGCTGAGGAACCACCGGGGCCAGCAGCAAACCAGTGCCAGCGCACCATAGATCCTGTGCCAGGCACCGCCAGAAGTCTGGCCCTTGACGGCTTGTTTCATCCAAAATCTCTTTACCTTGAGCTGGGCTTCAGGGGGCCTGAGGACAGGTCGCCGCGGCACGGCAGATGGTAGCACGTCAGCAGCTCAAAGGCCACAGCTGCCAGCAGAACCTTTCCCGCAATTAGCGCGCTGGCAGCACGGTCCGCTTTGGGCTCCCGTTACTGTGGTGACTGCAGTAATTAAAATAAGGGCATCGATTATTTTTTTAACTTGTGCATTTCACTGCTGCTTTTCCTAGCGTGTGCCAGACTTTCAAAAGATCTCGTGGTCGTATTTGTAAGCGCTTGGGACAGCAGCTGAGAGAAGGCTTTAAGAATAGCTCAGGTCCTGTTTAAGCTCCCAGAATGAGTGTTCGGGTCTGTAGAAGGTCTCTGCCTCCGGTACGCGCAGCTCTGCCTGCAACGGTTCGAGCCAAAACAGGTTACCGCAGCGCTCTTCCCCAGCTTGTGCCGCCAACGTTTGCAGCGCCCGGCCCTGGGCCCTTTCCCGGGGGATGCGGCGAGCTCTGCGGTGGCTGCGAGTCCCGTCGCCCGGGCAAGGCGTGCGGAGCTCTGGCACTGCCCCGGCTCTCTGGGGCAGCCAGAGGGAACAAGGGCACGAGGCCTTGCACCGGGCGTCTCGCTCCTGTAAATCCAGCCTGTGCCAGGACGGACGTGGATGTTTCAGGGCAGCCGAGTGAGCGAGATGCCCGAGGCTGTGCCGGAAACGCAGCCCTCAGCCACGGGCACGTTGGATGAGGGCTTGGATTGCAGAAGTCCGGCGTAGCCGTGGTCGTGGTCATTGATTTGCTGCATCCAGCACTGGGGATGCAGCAGGAGAAGCCGCGCCGGGCTGCAGCGCTGGCCCGGAGCATGGCCGGCCGGAGCACGGGTGGGCTCAGCTGGAAGCCGTGCCTAGGCTCGGCGGTGCGTCCCGGGAAAGGGCGGTCCGGAGGAAAGCGTGCCCGGAGCTCCAGGGAGCTGGGCCGATGTGCAGAGTGAGGGAAGCGGGCTGCCCGGTCTGGAGACATGCAGACGGAAGGAAGCAGGGAGAGTCTGTGACCGTGCTGCAGCTGCTGCGGGGACGATGCCGCGCCGCTCGCCCGTGGGTCTGTTAGAGATGGATGGGCCAAACCAGCAGCAGAGGAGGTTTAGGCTAAACGTGTTTTTCAAGCACAAGCATGCTGAAGAACAAGAAGTACTTTTGTGAAGAGGCTGTGAAGCCTCCGGCTCTGGGGATGTTTTGGGGCAGGCTGGAGATGGCCGGCAGCGCGCAGGAGAGGTGCAGGCAGGGCAGGAGTCTCTTCGCGGGACCCGTCCTCTCCGAGTCCAGGGAGAGTCGCGGGGATCTGCATCCAAACACTGGCTTACGGCTCGGCTGTGGTCCCTGTTCCTGCTGAGGGTTTTGGGAGGTTGGCTGGGTGCCGGGCAGGAGGCAGGGCTCTGGGGCTCCTGTCTGCCCTTCCCAGTCCCATAGCTGCAGTCCTCAAGCCTCGCACCCGGCGTTGTGGGAGCAGCGGGGGCAAAACCCGGCCTCGGCCGCGGGCTGCGCGGAGCAGTGGCTGCTGCTGTCACTTGTGGGATTGTTGTTGGCCTGCGCCGGCTCGTGGGGGGAGGACCAGGCAGGTCATGCTCCGGTGTGCCTGGGGGCGGACTTGGGGCTGGGGAGGGGATTTGGGGTCGGTGGCCCCGCAGGGTGGAGATGATGTGCTGTCCCGTGTCCCCTCCGGCTGCAGAGAGCCATCCGGGTGCGCAGCCACTCCATGGAGACGATGGTGGGCAGCCAGAAGAAGCACCACGGTGGCGGCATCCCGGGCAGCCTCAGCGGGGGCATCACGCACAACAGCAGCGAGGTGACCAAGACCACCTTCTCGGTGAGCACGGCCGCGTGTCCCTCCGTCCCGCCGCCCCTCTGTCCATCCCTCCCTCCCCAGCCTGGCAGGCGCTGCACTGCGCTGGCACAGCCTGGCAGTCCCCGGGGCAGGCAGTGAATGTAAAGGCGAGGAGGAGATTTGAGCAGAGCATGATTTTATGAGTGCTGTGTTCAAGTTGGGTTTGTTTTGTGGAAGAACCGAAGATTAACTTCCTGAGGTTTTCAGCCCTGAAGTGCAAAGGAGATACAAAAGAAATTCTGGCATTACATGTTTTCTAGATGCACATGCTGAGAACTGCAGGCCTCATAATTCCTCGTAGGATGTTTATTCTTAGGAGCTTCTAGGAAGGAGCTTTGCTCTCCAACTTGGACTGTTCTGTGCTTTCAGCCCCCTGTACCAGCAGCTGCCGCCAAGAACCAGTCCAGGAGCCCCATCAAGCGCCGTTCGGGGCTCTTCCCTCGCCTGCACACGGCGTCCGAGAGCCAGGCAGAGAGCAGGACGAGGTGGTAAGTTGGATATTGCCCTGGTCACTAAGGTTGAAAGCCCCTATTACCCGTTGGAGAAGCTGTTGGTGGGTGCTGCCGCCTCCCCATTCTGCACAAGCCAGCCACGAGAGCTGCTTTTGCCGTGTTCGAGGGATTGGTGCCTTGGATCCCTTTGCTCTGTTTTAAATTGAAGCGGTGGTATCCAGAGAGCGTTTGTAACGCTTACAGTTTAGCATTTGGTGTTAGGGAGTATGATTTGACCATCTTTTTTAAGTCTCTTGTATAACTCATGCAACCTGTCTCTTTGTGCCCTCAGCGACAGCGTTTCTGGAGCCCAGAAGACACCAGATTTGGGGCATTCTTCTCAAGAGATGAAATCTGAAACCTCCTCCAACCCCAGTTCCCCTGAAATATGCCCCAACAAAGACAGGTGAGCCGGGAGGAGCCCCGTCCTCCTCCGACCAGAGCTCAAGTCTCCCGGTAGCTTTGTCAAACAGAACCGTCTCCAGGTCTTACTATAAATAAGTTTGGTATGAAGGGAGGGACAAAAAAAGGGTTCTGGTGATTCATGAGCACAGCTCCTTCATGGTCTGAAAATAGCCGTCTTTAAAAAGAAGAGCAGGAGCATTTGGCAGAAGCTGACCAAGCCCCCGCGGCACGGGAGGCGGGGAGGCCCGCGGTGCCCGTCCCTGCCTGCCCCTGGGGAGCCAGCCCGGCCCACGGCGTTCTGGTGGTGGCACCCACCGGCTGCTTTATCCCGCGCCCTGGGAGAGGGTCATTTACAGGGAGGCCCCGCTGGGTTTGTCCCTGCGGCAGCTGCGTTGCTCCGGGGGCGTGCGGGAGGGTCCGTCCGCGCCGCCGTGGCCCGAAGGACACGGCTTTCCGAGCGGCAGCCACGTGCTTTCCGTGTCGTCTCGCCTCTCTTCCTAGGCCGTTCATGAAGCTGAAAGAGAACGGGAGGTCCAACATCTCCCGTTCCTCCTCGAGCACCAGCAGCTTCAGCAGCACGGCGGGGGAAAGCGAGACCCTGGAGGAGTACGACAGCGTGGTAGGCACCAATCCTGCGCCGTGGCGCTCGGGACCCCGCAGCTCCGCACGCCCCTCGGCCTCCTGCCGCCTCCGGGCCCTCGCGTGGTCTCGGGGTGTGAGTGGGGGTCCTGCGGCCCCCCCGGGGGCCTCCTCCCCACTGACGTCGAGGGGCTTAATCCCTTCCCCCGGTGCGGGGAGGAGGAGGGTCGGGGTGCCCGGTGGGACGCCCCAGCGCGCCTTGGCGTGCAGCGGGACGGCGCTCGGCGCGCCGGGGCCGGGAGGTCGCTCCGCCAGGACGCGCCGTGGGGCCGTGGGGAGCGGGGGTGTCAGGAGGCACCCGCAGGGCGTGGGGGGACAAGCTGGCTGCACGAGGAAGCTGTGTCCCGGTCTCCCCCCGTGCAGGGAAGCCAGCCATCTACGGCCTCGCCGTTCAAGCAGGACGTGTTTGTCTATGGCGTGTCGCCCGGCAGCGAGAGCCCGAGCGTGGGGGCCGCGGCCACCCCCGTGATCATGAGCAGGAGCCCCACAGGTGGGTCGCGGGAGGGCGGGGGGGGGGCACCAGCCCTGCTTTCGCTCCGGGAGCCCCTGGAAGCCCCTGGGGTTCTGCAGCGGCAGGTCGGGACGGGGTCTGTGGGTCTGGGAGGGAGAAGCCCCCTCCCCAGCCTCCCCTGGGGAGCAGGTGGCTGCTGAAGGTGAGGGGGGGAAGCAGCGGCCACGCTCGCCCTGGCAGGATGGGCATCCCGCGGGGCGCGGGGCAAACCCTCGCTCCTCCCGAAACCCCGATCCCAGCGGGGCCGTTCCGGAGAGGCAGCCCCAGGTGCTTTATTTCCGTATTTCCATGGGGAATTTCTTTCCCTTCTAGATTAGAGCACAGGGCTGGCTTTTGCTGGAGCTTGTTTCCTCCCCCCTCCCCTGACGGACGTGTGCGGTAGTCGTGGACACTCGCTGTCTCCGAGGACCGAGCCACGACTCACAAATTGTTTAGTAAACGAGCAGCTTCCCTTGACCTTGGCTCCTTTACCCCTGTTGCTAACTCGCTCTGCCGCTGACTCCACCCGTGTCAGTGGGACGATTTGCAAAATGAGCTGCGATTCAACAGGGTAAAATTGGCCGAAATGGCCCTTTGCTGGAGCATCCTGCGGTGACGGCACCGGTGATGGCGCGTGGTGCTGGGGCGGGGGGATTTCTGCAGCGCTCGCCCCTTGCCCACAGATCACAGCGGCTTTAATTTCCTCGTGCGGCAGCACGCCTGCAGAAGGCACCAGGATCCAAATGAAAATGCATATTATGAACTTAGGAGCTGTTTGCAGAACAGCCAGGGAGCCACAAATCCATCCCGAACGGCTCCGTAATTGGGAACAATGTGGGGGAAAGCTGGGCTGCGGAGCGCAGGCAGGCTGGCTTTTTGTACCTCGGCACCCCACAGGTCCTCCTCCTTATTTCATTAGTGATTTTCTGAAATGTTAGATCAGCCCCTTTTAAGGTTTAAAGTGTTTACTTTGTATTTTTCCTGCCAAGAACATGGAAATCCACCCATACATTATACGGATCAGTCATTTCTTGTAGCCTTTTCAGTGGCATTTCCAGTAGAAAGACTGTGAAACATAACTGAGCCTCAATTTGTTCCATCAAAAACATTTAATGTACAGATTTTGCCAAACATTCAGCCAAGATAGATTAAATATTGGTAGCACTCGTGACAGGCTATTGAAGTGCCTGGCTGTCAGGCTGGTTGGGCGGCAGTCAGCTCTCCAGCTCCAGCAAATATTTTTGCTCACAGATAATTATTTTTCTCCTTTGCTTTTCCCCTCTCTCCAGCAGATATAAAAAACAGAAACTCTCCAAGGTCAAACCTGAAGTTTCGCTTCGACAAGCTCAGCCACGGCAGCTCCAGCACGGTAGGTGCCAGCGGCTCTCGCCAGGCGAGATGCTGCGCGGCTGCATCCTGCCCGGCGCGGCGCCGGCAGCGCGGGGGCCCGGCGTGCGCGGGCGCTGTGGAGGAGGAGGAGGCAGAGCCCGCGAGGGCAGCCGTGAGGGAGAGGAGGGGATTTTGTGGCTTCCTGCCCCTTCATTTGCAACCCAACCCATATTCTGCTTTTTATTTAGAGCCACTAGCAGGAAGAAGTCGTGACCTTGTGAAGGGTGAGTGTTCGTAATACAGTGTTGTGCAAAATGACTTGTCTCATCTGTGGTCAAGTGTGTATAGCTAACGTTGGCTAATGGCGCTGTTTATCATTAAACGTGCGATCAGTAATACGTCTTAAATATAAGGGCAGCCCTGCGTGAGGAAAAACCTGCAGAAGTTAATGACAGAAAGGTCTGTGCCCGCGGGTGCTGGTGTGTAGCTTCTGCTGCCTGCTCTCGGGGACGTTGGCCACGGCCCAGGACGTTTCGTTTTTCCCCGGTTAACGGCTCTGTGGAACGCTTGTGCCCATCTCCACGGGGAGGATGAAGTTTGCTGTGCTTTGCTCTGTGCGCTGGCGGTGGCACAGCAGAGCAGGTGTCCCTACCCCTTCCAAAACCCGACGGGAAGAGTTCACGCGGTGGGTGTCGTGAGCGGAGGTGAAGGGAGTGCAGCGTGGTTAGCCTGGGCTCTCGGCAGCTGGGGCCTTTCCGTCCGGCAGCGCGGCTTTTGCCCATGGAGGAGGCATTTGCAAGCCACGAGGAATTTATTTACCGGTTTTCTCACAGGCTCCAGTTCCTGGAGTCTTTCTGTGTCATGAAATGGAGGTTTTCATTAGGAAGATGCTAGCTGAGCAGAAGAGCCAATAAAACTTAAAATGAGAGGAATTTCCATTCCCAAAAGCACGGGTCTCAAAAAGCCATGATTTTTAGCCCCTCACGGAGTTTCCTCCTCTCCCAGCCGGGGTGGCAGGCGGCTCGGTGTCCGGAGGATGGGCACTGCCGCAGCTTCAGCTCCCGCCCTGGGACCGGCGCTTCGTAGCCATCGCTGCAGGAGAGAGAACAGTCTCCTCGCACAGTCTCTGACGCTTCTGTCCTTTTCTTTGCAGAGAATTTTTCTTTCAACAAAGGGAAAACTCTTCAACATCCTGTGGGAAAATGCACGCCCCGGCCGCGGGCAGCGAGGTGCCCTCACCTCCCGGCTGCACTCCTGCGCCGGGAAGAAGCTCTCACCTTGCTGCGACCTCTGCCCCGACAGGGACCCAGCCACCTTCCCGCCGGGTGACCCCCTCGCCGGCAAACCCCTGTGTCCCGCGCCCGCCCTCTGCGCCATGGGAGGAGGTCGTCTCCGACCACACCTGCAGCGGAGGCCACGTCCCCACCGCGGTGCCGTGCCGGGTTGCCCCATGGGCGCCCGTGCGTGCTGTGGCGGATGGGTGCCGGGTGGGCGCCGTCCATCGCCCCCCCGGCTCGCCTGCCATCTCCTCTCAGGCAGAGGGGAAGCAGGACAGCCCCCTGCGTGGTTTGGGTGCCTCCATGCTTTATTTGCAGCTATCAAAACCAGGGTTTTTCTGTTTGTTTTTTGGAAGGGTAGGTGGTCAGGGGAAAATTACGTGTTTGCTTGGCCGCGGGCAGTTCCCCCGCCCCATCGTTCGCCATCGCTCTTCTCTGTTTGGAGACAAAGGGGCAAAATCTCCCCCCACGGCACTGCCCGAGCACCTCGTCCCGGCGCGGGGCGGCGGGGCCTGCGGCAGCTCACCGGCTGCCCCCCTCTGCCTCCCCACTCCGGCTCGCTACCCACATGGCAAAACTTTTAGGGCAGGAGCAGCCTCTTACTCCATGCTTACGTAGTTTCTGGCACAAGAGGAGGCTGTCCAAACTGGTGCCGGGGGAGCAGAGCCGGTGACCGGGGCCGACTCCTCCTCTCTCGGCAGCGCGGGAAATGGTTTATACGGCCTCCCTGCTTTTTCCCTGCCTGAAACTCTGAGCACAGGCCTGGGAGAGATGAACCAAAGCTAAAGCTGTAGTGTGTCTAAATACCAGAACTGGTACTCGGAGTGAACTTACCCCGTGGGCTCTGCTTTACCCGCTGGGTTGGCTCGCCAGGCAAGCTAAATGCGTAGAACTCCAGTGATTTGGATGGCTTGAGGCTGCTCCCCCCCTTGCGGAATCTGTCCCTCTGCTTTTGAATACGCTTTTGTTTGTTTTGAAAGACGAGGATTATGAATTCTGCAAGATGACTTCCCCGTACACCCTTTTCCAGAAAATAACTCCTCAACATGCCAAGAAATCCTTTTGGTCTTTTATGGAACTTTAGACAAAGTTTACTGAAGTCTGTCCCTGAATTTCACATTGCTCATAGATTTCCCGTAGCAGTTTTCTGAAAGATACCCTGCGATGCTGCAGCGATGCTCCCTCCCCCTTACCACAATCGGTGGCCCTTGCAAAACCCCCCACGAAATAAGGTTCTTGATCTCAAGGGAAAGCAATTCTTTGAGTTTGTGATTCCCAGTGAAGGTAGAACGGTGAGTGCCAAAGTTAACTTGACACAGCTGGAGCTCCGAGGGGCACAGCAGTACCTGACAGCCGATTTTAGGAGGCGCGTGCGGAGCTGCACACACGAAGCGGCCCCGGGCAGCCGCTGCGGGGGGTTCCCAGGGCCGCCCGCCCCGGGGGCGGCTGCTCCCCGGGGGTGCACCTCTCTGCGGGCTAAGTGCTTGTAGAAGCAAACCACCAGCTCCTCTGCTCCTCGTCACCTCCCCAGGCCGGAGCAAAGCCAAGCCAAACCGAGCCGGCTCTGCCCACCGAGGCGCTGCGAGGAATCATGGGGTCACAGAAGCTTGGGGTGGGAAGGACCTTTTGGGGTCACCTAGTCCAGCCCCCTGCGATGAGCAGGGACCTTCCACCGGAGCAGGTTGCTCCGGGCCCCGAGCGGGGGTGCTGACAACCTTACTACTCGGTCCATAGAGGTGCTCCCACTTGTGCGTCTCATTTACCCTTGCAAAAAGAAGAGGCTGTAGCCCTAATGGCGGGGGAGCCGGATCAGGGGAGGAAAACACGTTGTGGAAAAGGCGGAGAAGGGTTTCACAGGCACGAAGCGCGCCGGGTAGGACTAGTAAATACCAGTAACCACCAGTGGGGACACTCCCTCCTGCTTTCAGTGAGTTGCATTTAAATAGCGTTTAAATCTTGCGGTTTTCTTTGAAAGAGGAAAAGCACAGTGCGCTTAGTGCGGTCTGTAACTGGCTGTCGTTGTCCCGGGTTCACGTACTGCGCTGTTCAGCACTTCTGTATGACGAAGCTTCGGCAGCACCTTCAAACCCGCCCCCAGTTCTTCCTTTGCGAAGCTTTTGGTCTGGTTTTCTTAGGCCGCGCAGTGAAATACTGACTGGTGCAACGACTTGCTTCGAGGGTCTGTTCTTGGTTTTGCTTTTTTCCCCTGAGAAGTTGCTTGATTCTATAGACGTCGTCGTTCGCGTGGGTGTTGATCTCCGTGAGATCTTTCGGCAGAAGATGCAGTGGCTACTCTCAGCTGGGTTTTTAATTCTTGGGTTTTGGTTGTTTTTTTTTTTTTACTTGAAACTGTGACTTTCCTTTTTGACCTAGATTGATGTGTAGAGTTATTATTCGAATGGGATTAACAGGCAGGCAGGACAGCGTGAAGCTTCGGGGACTTGTCTTTGGAACGGCCGGGCGCCGAGATCTGGCACAAGGCTTGCCGGCGGCTCCGGCGCGCTCTGCGGCATTTTCAACAGCACTCCTCAGGGCGGGCTGTAGGAACCTGCTGCAACCCCCTTAGTAGCAGCTGGGCTTCGGAAAGCCGGGCTGTGGCGGCGTTTCTGCCTGGCTGCACTGCCTTGCAGCCGCGTGCGCGCAGCGTGCTGCCGTCACCCCCGGGCTGTCCCCGGTTGTCCCGTAGCGCTGCCGGGGGCTGACCGGCAGCTGTGTTGGACCTCGGAGGCATTTGCACTTCCAGCAGTGGATGAAGGTGTCCCTGCATATATATATCTCAAAATGTTTTGTGCTTATAAGTGACACACGCACATATATACATATATAAAAGGGATTTATGTGTGTGTATATATATATAGAAGAAAGGATCCTTAACTGACACTAAAATTATTGGGCAGTGCATTTTCCTTTCTGATCCCCACCGTTTCCACGCGCATAACTTCTACCAGGCTCGGAAGCGACTTTGCGCAGGGAGCAGAAGGGGCTCAGGCGCGCGGCTGGGGGAGGATTGGGGAGCCCCCGGCTGCGTGGGGAGGTCTCTCCTGTCGCGGGGCGTTGCTCCCCTTCTCGCCGGGGTTTCGGTCCCCGTCCTGCTCCTGCTGCGCCCTGGCACGGGTTCATCTCCTTGGTGAGAGGCAGAGGCAGGTCAGGTCCAGCTCCCCGTGCCCGCGCTGCGGGCTCCGAGTCCTGCGGCGGAGCGGGGAGGGGACGTGCCCCCCGCCGCCAGCAGCTCCCGCGCTGGCCCTGGGCCACGCGTGCAGCTGCAGCGGGCTGGCAGCGCCGCTGCCTCTCCGGGCTCGCGATCAGGACGGCGCTTCGCACGTACTTGCGTCCTCTTGAAATCCCACCGAGTCAAGCACGGGATTACACTTAGCACAACACGGAAGTGCTTTATTTCTGCGGGGAAAGGGGAGATCCTAAGCACAAACTCGGTTGCTTTCCAGAGTTCCGAGGGTCTTCAAGAACGGCAAGCGAGGGGCCAGGGTACGTTGCTGGCGTGAATGGCATGGAACGTTAGCCGGGGCTGAGGTTTCTCGGCTGCCTTCGGCGTGGCTGCAAGAGGGGCTTAGCGCTGACTGATAGCTGCTTTTAAAAAGAGCTGCTTTTAAGAGCAGCGGCTGGTCAGAGCTCAGCACCTCTGCAGGACGCACCTTGCGCTCGTGTCGCTTTGCTGATGTTCCAGCTTCTGTTCCACGAGAGCTGGCAAAGAGTCCGGCACTCCCCAGTCCTAGAGCATGCTTTCGTTATGTTTTAATGAATGTAGCACTGCGTGTATCCTGCAAAGGGAAATGCTGAATTTATATAATTAGAATGTGAAGAGAGTTTATAGAGTGAAAATGAATCTTGAAGAAACGTATCTGACAAAGTTTATTTTTTATGTAGAGAGGCAGTGCTTTGTAGTTCCTGGTGGCCTATGTCTGTTGTAAATAATGTACATTTAATTTATTGCTATGGTAGCAGATTGTATTTGTTATGTATAAAACTAAAGGTTCACAAATGTATATTTTGTTGCTTAACTGTGTCTTTGCAAAATTCACAATAAATAACATATTTTGTGTCCATACGTGTACTACATTGTGTATGTCCGTAGAAGTGACTGAGCTCTTTGGGAACAGGCAATGATCTTCTCTACGTCCCTGTAAAAACGGTGCGACGGCAGAGACCAGGGCCGAGCTGTTACTGGCGTGAGTCTGGGTGAGCGCACATGAAGTCACAAACTGAAGTAGAGCAGTGTCAGAGCGCAGGAAGGTGTAAATCGGGACATCCCTGCCGATGTTCCTAACGCTAGGACCGGCTCCACAGAGGAGGACCTGGCTTCCCTTTTACAAACGCATAGCAATTGTAATCAAGTGAACTGTTGTGTTTGAGCTGGAATTAGTGCCCCGTACAGCTCGGTATAAACCAGTCTCTGCCAGCAGCCAGCCCACATACGGTAAAGAAAAGAAACAGGCAGGAATTCAGTTTGTCTAAACCAGCTTAGTTTACCTTGGGCCGTCAGTCTCCGGCATCCTGGCTGCCTTTGGGTGTCCTCCGTGAGCTAACTACGAAATTGGATTTTTTCTTTCCAGCTCCTCGGGCTCCTTTCAAATCCCCCTAATTTCCCGGATCTCCTCCTCCCAGGATGCTAAGAAAAAAGCTGTTATTGTTTGGAGGTGGCGTGTCTGGTACATTTTCCCCACGGCTCAGGCTGAATGAAGCACAAAGCTATTAGCCGGCGCTAGTTTTTTAACATTTTGTGACAAGGGGAATGAACCCATTAATTTGTACCTGTGAGAATAAAACACTTGCCTTTGCCAGGAAAAAAATTCCACCACAAGGAGCATTTTGTTCAGCCCCCGTAGCGCAGCCGCCCGGCTCGGGCGCCTGATGCCCGCAGAGCCTGCGGCAGCCCAGCTCGACACCGCGGGGGATGCTGCGGCAGGACCGCGCGCGGCCCGGGCTGCGGGCGCCCGGCGAGGGCTGCGGCTGGGTCCCGGATGGGTGCTGGCTGCGGCAGTGGGGTGGGACGCGCTGGGCCTGCGGCTGCTCTTGCCCAGCGCCAGCGAAGCGGAGCACAAGCTGCCTGGGAGAGGGGCTTGGGCAGCGCCTGAGCTGCTGCCGGTGCTCGGCGGGGGCCACCCCAGCCGCCTTTAAACTTAAGACTCGGGACTTCGCTTCGGCTTGCGCGAAGGTTGCTCCGTTACCTCCCAGAGCAGAGCGTGAGCTACGGCACGCGCTGGCCAGATGAAGCACAAAACCAAATGTAAAAAGTTCCATTTCTCCTAATGAATCTTTATTGGTGCAAAAATTTTTCTTGGTTACCAAACCCGAATTTTCCCCTTGTCCAGGGGGTGATGAGCCAGCACTGAATCTGCGCGTCACCAAATCCCATCTCTGGCTAAAAGGCAGCGAGTCCAGCCCAAGATGAAGTCGCCGCTTTCCTCTGGCCAAGGCCAGGTTCTAGCTTCCTGAGGAGAACAGCAAAACCGACCGAGGGCTGGCAACGGGCAGCGCGTCGGTCCTGCGGTGCGCACGCATAGCCAGTGACCCGCCGTTACTGGAATTCCTGTTCGTAGGCACATAGGTTGTGGGGGTTTTGTCAATGTGCTGGAGATATTTCTCCTCTCTTGAATCTTTCATTCGTACTTTTTTGTTGTTTTTGCAATGAATCAGAATAAACACATTTGTCTTTTTATGGTGTTTTTACCCTTTGTTGGTCAGAAAAAACATTTTTGACTCCTTTTCAGCCCAAAGGAGAGCAGGATAAAAGGAAATAAAAAATTAAAATGAACAAATAGTCTCTGGATTTGTTTTCGGTTTCTGGGACAGCGCAGCTTGCACTAAAGCTTCTCCTATGAGAAGGAAATTTATTAAAGGTTCTGTCCTGCACATGTTTCCCCTCTTTTCTCCCCTGACCCTACCACACCACCACCAGGGCCATCCTTTCCCTTGCCAAGGCCTTCTTCCTCTGCGTGGACTTCTATTTCAAAGAAAACAAATGACCTTGCGGGAACGTCACTATGTCTGAGAATTGTATCCCTTTGTCAAAATTTGCCAACTGGGGCTCACTTTTGGTAGGAAAAGATTCTGAAATCCAAGCAAGTTATCAAAAAAAGTGATGGAAATATGCACTGCGCAGGCCATTTGTTTCCTTCAGAAGATCCTGGTTGGCTTTTTGGTTGCCTCCTGCCAGAATTTAAATATATGGCAACTGAGCAATTGCCACAACTTTGCAGAATCATCAGTGAAGTGCCAGACTTGGAGGGAGAACAGGAGCCTTTGGGTGAGCTGTCAGAGGTGGCCTAGACCAGCCACACCAACGGTGGAGAAAGCAGCTCTTCACCCCTAGAGCAGAGGTGAAGGTACAGGAGACCTCTGTGCACTCCGAAAGCCTACCCCGACACTTAGCAACCTTCGACATTTTCCACGTCAGACAGGGATACGAGTTCTTTCCCCACACTCTTAGCCTCTTTTTGGCCAAGGACAACCTGCCGTGCCTCGCGCAAAGGGGGCCTTCGCCGGCTACCTCAGCAGACGCTGCTCTTGGAATACGCTTATGACAGCTTCACGTGCTCCAGCCAGGGGCAATAATGAGCAAAGGAGAAGAAATTTCAGAAGAAAAGACTGAAGAAGAATGGATGGCATAAGGATGTAGAACAAGCGCTCGTCTCGCCCTGCAGCGCACGATACTGAACGCTGTCTCGGTTTTGCTGTCTCAGTTTTACTTCCTTCTCTGTGGGAGTTTTGGAAATCATTGTAAACCTAAAAGCGGCGAGAGAACGTGCACCGGGGACTACGTGTGACCTTGACACTGGGAAGTGCTAAGGAGCATCCCAGCACTTTGGGTGCCAAATAGCAGTCAGCTGAGTGGCCCAATTAACCTGCTGGGGAGGCTATAGAAGGCAGCTGGGGGGCTGCAGCGGGGCGGGGCGGGGCGGGGCGGGGCGGGGCGGGGCGGGGCAGGGCAGGGCAGGGCAGGGCAGGGCAGGGCAGGGCAGGGCAGGGCACGGCACCTCTTGCCTTCCAGGCTGCAGTCCTGCCGTGTTTTACCTGCTTGGCTGTGGCGAGGTGCCGCGGTCTCAGCGAGGTGCTCCTGCTGTGGTAAGTGACCAGTTTAAACCCACCCTTTTTACAGGGGACGGGCAAAGGCTGATGCGGGCCAAGGGGAGCGGGAGGATCGGAGGCGCTCGGTGTGCGGGCGGGGGGCTGCGCGTGCCGGCGCCGGGCTCCGCGGCGCCGAGCGCTGCCGCTGGCCGCCTGCTCCGCCAGCGTCCATGGGAACCGTGCCGGGAACCGTGCCGCCACGGCCCAGCCGCCGCATCGCCGGCTGCTTCACCGCAGGGTCCTCTGCCTGCTGCGTCTCTCGATCCGGTAGCGCTGGGGAGCGTCGAGCAGCACAGGTTTGTGGTCTGGAGACGGGAACCAGAGCCTTACCCTCCTGCTCCGCCCTGCCTGGCTGCCCTCCCGCACGTGCCGGCTGAGCAGCTTCGCGCAGCATCCCCAGCCGAAGCCTGTCCCTCGCCGCACAGCGCGGCTCGGCCGCAGAGCGTGCTTCGGCGCAAGCAGCCTGCGCGGGCTCTGCCTGCTGAAAACCTGAGATAAGGCTCGCTGGGTACGGCCGTGTTAAAGCTTTTGTGGTTTAAGTGTCTGCTGTTAGGGCTTTTGGCAACGATGGTATAGAAGTATATAAGCAGAAAACAGTGATGTTTTTTGAGAAGCTGTTTTCAAGTTATGCATACATTGCAGAAGCTAATAATCCTCAACACAAGGGAGAACGTATCCTTTTTAATAAAAGCATTTTGCCTTACAGTATGTTAAAAAATTAGCTTAAGCTTTTTGTAAACTTGGGAGGTTTTTAAAAAGAGACTGAGGTCCATAACCACAGAAGTCCAGAAGTATTGGGACGTGACGTGGAAGCAACAAGTTGCGGCGTGTAAAACCAGAGTATGAGCTTGTAACAGCCTAGTGCAGACGGGGAGGAAAAGGCAGGTTTCATCTCCGTAGTCCTTCTGAAAAGGCCTCGGGTTTGGGGTACGGCTGGAATGCGGCAGCAGTCGCCGTTCGGGGGCTGCAGCGGCAGCGCGCTGGGCAGCTGCGCGTCCCCTCAAGACTCTGCATGTATGGACGTCCCTGGGGGAATGTTATGTCTTCTGTTACCTGGAAGATGCGATCGCTCTGCAGTGCCCGGGAAAAGCTGTCTGGGTTTGGGTTCTCTTCTCCTTTCCGGCCTGGCCCAAGGAAGGCTGTAATCGCGTGTTTTCCGGCCGTGTGTTTGACGGTACC
This sequence comes from Phaethon aethereus, assembly GCF_964289735.1. Taxonomy (NCBI): domain Eukaryota; kingdom Metazoa; phylum Chordata; class Aves; order Phaethontiformes; family Phaethontidae; genus Phaethon; species Phaethon aethereus. The sequence goes on along the minus strand of NC_138595.1, from coordinate 758,503 downwards.
TGCGAACCCGGCGTCCGAACTGCTGGCTCTGGTTTCTCTCCCAGGCCAGGCGGTCTGAGTGTCTGCTGTAAAGTAAGGGCTGATCCTACAGTCAAACGTGTCGATCGCCTCGGTTGCATGCTGAGGAGGATCCACCGAGGACTCTAAGAAAAAAGCGTGCATGGGCTTGTTTTCATCCCAGCCCTTCTAAACGTGCGGCAAATCCGGCCCGCAGCTCCTCGGCGGCGCAGCCCAGCCTTGCCCCACACTGCGCGTCGCCTGTCTCGTCCTACCAGCTCCGCCAGGAACTAACTCCGTCCCTTCTGTTTCAGCCCTCAAGGTGCAGCGTCCCGCTGAGCCAGCTGCAGCGGGTCTGGGGGCTTCACCCGGCAGGAGGGGATGCCCGACTCCTGCTTTATTCAGTGTGTAGCAGGGAACAAGCCTTGTGTCGCCCAATATCAGACTCTCACAAGGTGATGTTCGTAAGTCCAAGTCGAGTTCTCACAGGAATGTAAAACCTAGCTAGGCACTGAGTTTCGAAATGCTGATTTTTGGGGGAGGATATCTTTAGTACTCAAAACACAGCAAATCTAAGGGCAAAAATAATCCAAGGCAAACGTCTCTTCTGAATCTTCCAGAGCATCGCTGAACTTTTAACGCTGTGGACGCAACTAGCGTCGCCTCCGGTGGGGCATCAAAACAGGGATCGGCCCTAGTCCCTGTGGAAGGGGGCGGGGGGCTCGGCTGCTGTTCCCCGGAGGCCAGCGGCCAGCTGCGGCGGCCGGCGCGAGGTCTGTTGCCCCCGCTGTAGGATGCTGGCTGTGACTTCGCACCTTGATGAGGAGCAAGACTTGCTCGCTTGCCTTCGGCAAGTAACTCGCCCTGTACAATAAGTGAGGGGCTATTGTCTGGGGGGAGATTTTCTGGCTGAGACCTCTGACCACTGTTAGATGTGGCTCTGCTGGGCAGCAGCCCGACGTTCAGCCTGATGATCTCGGTCACTGTTGACGGGAGCGATCTTGCTCGTCTCCAGCACCCAGGGAAGTCGCCTGCTTCTGAAACCCGGGCCCGCTGTAGCGATTCCGTGTGCCTTCCCCATGAGTCCCGAAAGATGTGGACGTGCATACACAAGCTGTTTTAAAAAGATCATGGTTGGTCTTGAAGGAGTAACAAAATGGATCTTACCAATAGCAGGAATCACAGAGTCATCAAGGCTAGAAAAGGAAAATTGTCTAGCCGGTACCCTGCACATGGAATGAACCGTTTAACTCTCAACAGGCTGGTTGTGTCAGGGGATGCTTTTCAAAGACTTAAATTTAATACTCAAATACCTTTCATTAGAATATAACATTTTAATGACTATTATTTTTAAAATAAGCTTTGTTCGAAGAGTTGAAAGGGAAAAATAATGGTGTGAAAAGCAACGCAGGAAAACCCGCTGAGGGGGCGAAGCGTTGGTATCTTTGCCGAGGTCTGCAGACGCCGAGGTGCTCTCCGAAGGAGCTGCGCAGCCAGCAACGCGCGCCGCCTCCGGCGGAGCCGCTCCCGGCAGCGGAGGGAGCCCCATGGGAGTCAGCCCTGACACGCACCTTGCTGGGCGGGCTGGTGGCAAGGGTTGAGGCCAGGGTAGTAAAACTCTTCGGGGCAGGGCCCAGCGGGGATGACTTGTGCGGAGCGCTGGGTTAGGCCAGCGTTAGCTGCTCCCCTGAGCTGGGAGCTGTGCCTTGCCCCGTCTAGATGGCAGGACATGGCGGGTTCCAGAATACAGCAATACTTCTGGTGCAGAGGTTACTTTTTCTCCTCGGTGCAGAACAGCAAAAATAACTTGAAACTGCAAAATACTTCCTAATTACGGAAAAGATATTGTGAATTCCCTGAATCCCTTTGCTGTAAGGGTGGAATTTGCTACGGAGTTCAAGAACAGAGGCTCAGTGCAGCCTGGATGATAATGCTACAAGGACTGTTAGTAAGAACATTGATTTTTAGGTCTGTCTTAATTACTGTGGGTTTCTTAGGGACAGCCGTTTGAGGAAACGGGAACAGCAGTGTGTGAATATTGTCTTGTCCTGCTCTGCAGCAGGAGCTGTACATGACCACAGTAACTTTTGCTTAACGAGGGTTTTTGAAAGTGGCAGAAGCAGGCAAGACGATGAGGGACGGGGAACCTGCTGGAGTGAGAAAGCTTACTGTCGTGCCATGGAAGGGCTGTTAAATTAGCTGGGGAGTATAGGAGAGAAGACATTTCCATAAGAAATGGCTGTGAAACCGAGTTACTTTTTAATGAAAAGACTTTTGGGTCCATTTCAATTCTGGACATGTCAAGGGTTTTTGTTGGCTTTGGGGCTACTTGAAACATTTTACAGACCCATAAATCCCTTCGCTACTGCCGCACTTGCCTAGAATCTGCTATTTTCCATACTCTGGAAGCACTTACAACTGGCTTAATCAAAAAGGGGGATGTTCTGGGTTTTCTTCCCTGCGTTTTCAGTGGCAAGAATGTATACTGTAATAACAAAACTTCTTTTATTTCCATAATTCAACTTTTATTGATCAGTAAAAAATGCGTATTCATTCAGGACGCATGATGTTAAATAGTCTGCTTTGTCATTGATCCAGATAGCAAGTGAAAATAGGCAAGGCTTCATCTTCAGTTGTAAAAGATAGCCTTTGAACCCTGTAAGTACCGAAGATTTGCTTAATGACAGAGTACAAGGACTTCCGTCTTCCCTGAGGTGCCTGAACACCCTATATATATTCAACTCGAGTTATAAGAGGATTATTGAAGTCAGCTGCCGTCTCCTAACTGAGCTGGAATGGGTGGGAGGAATCCAGAAATCCGTGCCGCTGCTTCCCGGTCAGGACTGTGCAGCAAATAAAGCTTATCTGGTAAAACACCAGGCAATTATTATGCAGTGCAAGATTCTTGACAGTTCCTCACACAGAGCAGTATCAACCTTGAGATGTTTAAAAAGTTAAGCTTTACAGTCAAACAGTGTGAGACAGTATGGACAGCTGAAGATAAACAAGCAGCTTAGACATACATTTTAAAGGCACAGAAATCTTTTCTAGACCTAGCAGATGGGCGACTTGGGAATTAGCAGCTGAATATTCCAGCCAGAATTTAGGTTTCCCAAAGAATCTGAACTCTAAAATGGGGTGGGAGGGAAACTCTAATTTTCCAGGCACTCCTGAAAAACCCCTCAAAACAGACTTCTCTGCAAGAATTGCTTCGCTCACTCTTATAACTTAAACTGAGAGTGGTGTGGAAACAACAGCCTAAATCCAGGTTTCGGAGGATTTGGGAGATAGTAATTGAACTAAATGGTTCACTTTTATAGCTGAGATGGACCAAATCCTTAAATAATGTTGAGAAGGCTCAGCTGCTGGGGGTCTTACTCATCAGGTGAAATACAAACCCAAATATTGCAGATCCTTTTCCCAAGAGGTCACTGAGCTCAGTCTGATCTCTAGTTTGGGGTTATGTTTTCTGGACAGGAAGCTCTTCTAGTTTTAGCTGAAGAACCTTCTTCAGTTCAGCCCTAGAATATTTAAGACACTCACTATAATTTATTCCAGCAGTACCTGCAATTATGATATGCTGTGTACACAATTTTACAGATCAGCCTTATTCCATATAATTTTGAACTTGAGATGCTCCAATCAGGATCTTAATTTTCTAGGCTCTGCCTATAGACAGATAGACATTATGAGTGGCACTGAAACTCTGCTGCTTTTCCTTTTCTTATGAACTACAGAGAATCCAATCAAGCATGAATCCAGGCATAAGAGGAAAATATAAATAATCATTACAGCATTTACCTCCTGGAGGCTTATTACTTACTGAGTTAAGATATTTTCTTTGGACATACAACTCTCTATAGGCTCAAGTAATTTTCTTACCTGAAAGTGTGTTGTGTTTTTTTTTCTCTCTGTGCTTTACAAGGCGTTAGTGGTTTGCTTTGAGTTTTTAATTCATTCAGTTCCGGCTCTCCCTTGATGTTATAGCACAACTCATCCTTAACACCAGTGGGGAAAACTCCTCCTACTGCTCCAAACACGGGAATCCCCCGTACACAGCCACCTAATGGACAATTTTCATGTAACCGTGCATGAGGCACTGTCTTTGAAGTATGATGTGTTGCAAACTTAGAGCAATTGTTAATGATACCGCATGATGCCACACTAAACGTGCTTAATGAAAAGAGTTCCCTTTCCACTTGCCTATTTTAGGACACAGTGTGGTCGTCCAAGCCTTCTTGTGCTCTTTTTATTAAGTATTACTGTTCTGTATTATCACGTAAGCAGGAACAGACTGCTGGAGATGCCTTGAGTGACCATCTACATGGTCTACAGAGCACCCTAAGGATTCAAGTGTCATTTGGAGTCAAGAGATTTGGGTTTGACTTGAGAAAATCAGTCAGGAAGTGTGAAAATAAACATCAACACGATGAGTAACTTCCCTTGTGCCTTGGTAGCCTCTCCCAAGTGGTGATTAACTCCCTGTTAATTTTCCTAGCTCCGCAGATGCTTGCTTGTCTTGGTGAATAATTGTCCCAAAATTCCTATCAGCAACTTCCTGCAAATCAGGGAACTTAGTTGAAAAATTTGGTCTTTGTGTGTTCCATGAAACTCAGGCCACAGAACTAAGAACAGACAACCTGAACTGCCTTTGCGAATGAGTTGCATACGTGCGCAAAGCCAGAGCTGAGAACCAGTGTCTTTTGCTTGGGTGCTTGGAGGACTGGAAAGAAGATTAAGGACTTTCCTTGCCCAAGCATCTTCTCTGCCTCTTGTAGGTATGCTCACTGTGTCATGGACCTGTAGTTCTGATCACCAGAGAGAGTCGTTTGATCAGTTCAGTTACAGGAGCATTTGCAGACATGAAGCGGGTTTTGATGCTGCAAGCACAGCGTGCGATCATGCCTGAAACTTCGCATGGAGTACTTGAGTGGCTCACAAATGCAGAAGCAAGGAGCAGCTGTCAGTCCTCTAGGCTTCCAGCTGACTATTGCATAACCAAACGTAAGTCACCATGCTGACCATCTGCCTCTCCTGGTCTGAAACCCCCTGACCTAAACAAGTGAAATTTGGGACCCGCAGTTAGCAGCAGCACCTGGCGTAGAGCCAGCTGCCCTGCCTCCGCCATGCTCTGCGGCTGGGAAGGGAGCACGGATCAGGTGTTGGCACGTGGCTGGGAAAATGAGCGCCCTTTCTCCTTCCCTGCTGTACTGGCTTAATTAGACAAAACTCGGTCTGAGAAGCCCGAGGTGGCACTGCCCTGCCGGGGCCACCAGCAGCGAGCACGCAGCACTGTCCGCTGCCGGCCGCGCCGCCCTGCCAGCGCGCTCAGCACGGCCCCCGGGCGTGCGCTGGCGATGCTCAGCCCTGCTGCCACCGCGTGCGAGCCGTGTCGCTCCAACCCCAAGTGAAAGGGGTTGGACGTCTTAAGGCCGTTCCGAACCATCTTCAGAACCATCGGACCTGGCAGAGCAGTGCAGTGCACCTATCAGGGAAGCTGGTAAGGCCTTGTCTGCCTTTTTAATGAAAGTCTATATGTGCCAGATAACCATGCTGAATAGTACTCCCTGGAAAACCTCCTAAATGTGCTTTATCAAGTAATTTTCTAGCCACTGTTGTAAAGTAGAATGAAGAATGAAACCACAGAACGGTTTGGGTCGGAAGGGAACTTCAAAGGTCATGTAGTCCAATCCCCTGCCATGGGCAGGGACATTTTTCACTAGATAGGTCCACCCTGACTTTGAACACTGCCAACGAGGGGGCATCCAGGCATCTTTGCTAGGTCACTGGTCCAGAGCCAGCTCTGATGGATGGCTTTGTGCGGCTTAAGAGAAGCAATCAAGGCAGCTGCTAATAAAAAGCAGGTTTGGTCTTAATATTTAAATTTGGAACTAGGGATGAAAAAATCCAATTTAGGGATTTTTTTATGCCTGTGAACTCTTGATACAATACGAAAAAACTATTCACGGCAAATGTTCATTTGTACATGCTATTGGATAAAGTCGAGTATTCAAGGATGAGGTGTGCATTCCCAAAGCACAGGCAGTGCTGTGCAGTCAGTCAAATGGAACTGAAAATCACTTCCAACCTTTCCCCGGGGAAAGACTCAGGATGTCACAGAGAAGAAAAACAGCTGTCCCTCTTCACGTACTTTGATTATGGTCCCGTGAATTCATTTAACAAGAGGTTTTGATACTTACAGCTAGATTCATACTTCAGTCAGATTTTTTTTTTTAATAATAATGGATGTTTATTTCTCTAATCCATTACATGTCATCCCAGAAGCTGTATGAATTTATGGAAAACACAAAGTGAAGCTGATGTACTTTCTTTGTAAAATTAGAAGATTTTGGCACATGTGGGTGTCTTAAGCACACAACTCAATATGCTGTTGAGCTACTGAAAATGTAAATCTTCCAGTATTTAATTTCAGTAGCAACTGTGTTCCCACGTGGGTGGGGAAGAATCTTCCAGTTTCACTCCTCGGAGCTCCTGAAACTCGGAGGTTTCCCCCTCTGCACAGGAGGTGGCACTGGAGATACAGGAATGAGAGTGTGATCCTGGGCTTTACCAGGCTCGCCTTCGAGCAGCGGCTCGCTACGCTCACCGCCAAAAACCCGAGCATTCCCTCTGCCTGGGTTGTCAAGGGTCCCGTTCAGCCTCCTGCAGAGGATTAATTTACACGGTGACTCGTACCGACTTGGGAGGGAGTGGTGGAGCTGCACGGTACGTGCTCCGGATGCCATCCCCGGCAGCCGCTTAGCGGGCTGGACCTGGGGAACGTAGGGCTTGTTCCAGTCCGTCCCCGCAGAGCTTTGGAACAAACCGCAAAGGCTGGTGGAAGTTATCGCAGAACATGTTAAAAATATGTCTGAGCTCCACAGATGAATTAGCATCTAATGTAGATTGTCATAGCCCTGAATGTTCAGGGTAGCGAGACACACGCAGAAGTGACTGCAGCTCACCAGTACCTGCTGATGCGTTTGCATAAGCAATGTTCGAGTGGTAATTTGATGTGCCTCTTGCCATGCATCGGTTGTCTTATTTAAACGGTGCTGTTCATATGCATTACACTTCCTAGGTATGAGACAGGGCTCCTTCTGCAGAAAGCTCCTACAACATTAGAAATGACAGTACAATGAGTAGTTTAAGCTACGTAAGGGAAAGAGATAAATAATTGCTTTTCTGTTATTATATTGCTGGATAACGAGAGTACACTGGCAACTATACTTAGCTGTAGAATTTTTCAGCTTTAATAATTGAAGTGAGGTTTCCACTACGGTAACGCTGCATCATTACAGGTAATAAGCAGGGCAGTTTTTAGATGAGTTGTTATGGAATTTGGTGCCATACGCGGAAAAAGCAGTCGTTACGCCATTTACATTACTTTATTAGTTTAATGAGTTTGGCTGTATTCCTAGATGTGGTGGTGCCATTTTTGCTGTCTCTGCTGCTTGAGAAAGCCATTAGGATGGGGACACGTGGAGAGGCGTGACATCAGGCAGCAAAGTGGGTTTGGAAATTGTGTGCTTGTGGACATGTCACGGTGCTTTCTGCTAATGTCATTAGCCTAAGGACAAACACCCTGCACTTTAAAATGGAAACCTGTCTTGACTGTTTACGGTGCAGCCAGCCATCAGCAGACAGTGCCCTATCTGGATTTCCAGGGAAGATCCTTTCGCTGCCCATCGGTTTAGAAACATCACTTTCAACTGTTTCTTCCAGCTGAAGAATCGAAAAGGTTTTTCTGGAGCTGCTTCATTTCCTGCACTAGTTCTGACCAAACGTAACATTTTGTAGGAAAGTTCCTGCTGCTTCCCTGCTCTCACCATGGAGATGATGCTTTTGATGCGTATTCCTTCTCTCTCCTCTTGCAGAAGGGCAAAGTGAAGGAGTGATTCCTGCTCTCCTGCCCGCAGCTGGAGCACACAAGCACAGTGTTTGCAAAAGCGCTTTCATGACTTCATCTGTATTATCAAAAGTGCTTTAAATGGCACTGCTGTAGTTCATCCCTTAGCATGCACTATCTTAAAACAACGAATCTGGAACTACTTTTAAGAGCTTTAAGGTTTGTTCTGGAAGGCAGGAGAAGCTGGTTGTGCGGGTATCTTCTCTCTAATCTCAATTTGGTACTTGAGTGCTTGAGGGTAGGAGACAGGTATAAAAAGAAAAGGGGAGGAATGGGCAAGGGGAATCAAAAACACTTGCCAAAAGTCTCTGAAACTTGTACTCTTCACCTCAGATTTTTTGGCATTCGGCAGTGCTCTGCCTGTGCCCGTGCCGATGACGGCTGTATGAGCTGGGGTGGCCACTGTAACTCTTGGCTAATTGCACAGGTTGTCTGACTTAATCAATAGTCCATCGGTGCAAGCAGCTTTTCATTTCGGGTTGCCTGAAGGAAACTACTGACAAGCCAGAAAGCCTGTCTGGAACGCTGAGAGAAAAACAGCCGTTCTGCTGCAGCGGTTGTGAAGGATGGGGTCTGCAAGCTGCTGCTCACGCGGTCTGCGCGGGGAACTTTCTCTGCTGGGCAAAAAGCGAATGAGAGCAGATTTGTTACCACAGCCGGCGGGGACCATGGGCGCGGGTCCCCGCTGCGGGTGCGCGTGGTGCCTCGGGTGATGGGCCGTGGATCTTCAGGGGCTGGGAGCAGTTGTCCTGAGAAGCTGATCTGCTTGGAACAGAGGGCAGAGATTTTTATTCCTGCATTAAACTGAATTTGAGTGTTTTTGGGAGAGCGGAGGACGTGTGGAAAGACTGGCTTGAGTGAAAAGCTCCAGTGGCAAAGAATTTTCCGGACCCGTTCAGCACCCCTTCGCTGAGGGCGGACACGTGCCATCTTCTTTCCAGTGTCTGTGCGCGCTGACAAGGAGGAGCGGCTGCTTGGGCTGGGGGCTGCGTTCGAGTCAACAGCGACTGAGGGCATTGGCCCCGCCACCGCCAGCGGTCTCCTCCTTTCTGCGTCAGTCCTTCCGGACGACGGTTCATTTCGCAATTGCACGCCCAGTTAAGGTGCAGGACCCGAGTCAGCTCACCGCGAGAGAGGACGAAAAGCTCCTTCAAGCTAATCTAAACTCTGTGAACAGTGGGAGCGAATGCAGAGGGGATAAGGGTGAAGCGCGTTGTTTGAAAGCCAGCATAGACCCCGGAGTCTCTGTGATGTGCAGGCGCCGGCTGGATCGGGCCGTCCGCACGGGAGCCACTGAGCGGCAGCATCGCCTCGGCGGAGACGGGCTTTGCTGGCCGCCTGCCGTTGCTCCGTACGCAAAAAACAAAATCCAGGCGCGTCATGGAATGTAGATGCTGAAGATAAAAATAAATCGTTTTAGTTGAAAGAGCTTAGAGCTCACATGCTTGACTAAAGTGGGAAGATTTTTTTTTTTTTCAACATCGGAGGTGCTGCAAGAGCCCTCAGAAATCACACACCGCAAGAGCAACTTCTCCAACTGAACAACTGCTGTTAGAGAAGTTCAGCACCAACGGCGTGCAGTGAGCTGGAAAAGGCGGGTTTGTTTTCGTAGCGTTAATAAAGTTTCCTTTATAACTTTACCAAATGCTACAATTTCAAAGAATTGTTGTGCTAATTAGAAGAAACAAATTGGGCTTGCTTGAAATTCTTCCAGCGTTACCTTACTTGCCGCGTTACGCGTGGGCTCCTGCACGACCTCGGTTTCCGCGCTGCCGGAGCGGTGCAGGTGTCCCCAGTGCCCACGGAGGTCCCTGCTGCGGCACGGCCGTGCGCAGGGGCCCTGCGCCTCCACCCGGCTTCTGCAGGGGAGACCCGGAGCCGCTGCTTAAGCCGGGAGGTCTACGGGGGTCTCTGATTATGCCCTGGAGATGTTCACTCCCAGCAGGGGGGATGCAAGGGCTACTGGAAGCAGCACCATCCTAAACTACGGTATGGCTCTGGTATGGTTTTTGGGTGGTGGTGTTTATTTTTAAACAGCCTTTCAGAGCCTTCTCCCCTTGCATCTGTCTTAGCTGTCTGCCAGTTAACTGAGCAGAAGCCTTTGCAGTGTTGTGAAGCCTTTTTTCCCCCCACAGTTTGGAAGATTGGTGACAGATTCATATGAACTTCTGTTTTTCTGAAGAGTTCGATTTAGAGGTTAATCCCATAAGCAGCTCAGCGAAAAGGAAGGGTGATGGGCGAAAGCAGTTGCATCATAAGAATGGATTTAGGGAACATTTCCTGCAAAAACTAAGTATTTTTCATACACAGCTTCACGACTTTCCACTTAAGAGCCATGCTTTGCCAGTAGCAAGAGCATCCTGCCTGTATCCAGGTGCCCTGTGCGCATCTATAGTGTGTGTTGGAGACAAAATGGGCCTTTATGGGGGAGTTTTCTTCTCCCGCTTTAGCAACCAGTGACTGACTTCTTATTGGTGAGACCTGAGGTTCTGGAGAACAAGAAAACACTGTGGTGCAGCTGAGGAGCTGGGCTGCCTGCCGCTCGCGTTGGTGGTTGTACCTGCAGCCCTGCCAAGGACGCCTGGGTCCCTCTGGGGCACGGACGGGGCCAAGGGGACAGTCGGTGCGTCTGCCAGCAGCACTCACCGTCCCGTTCTGGTCCCTCCTGTGGATGGAGGTTGCCTGCTCTCCTTAAAGGACTTGACATGTGCTGTCTGGGTTAGGCGCCCAAGCTAGAATATAACCCCGGTTGTTAAACGCGCAGGTTTCCCGACTTCTGCTTGCACGGTGACTGCCTATGGCAGCGTTTAGAAGACCAGAGGCACCAAGCGCAGGGCTGCCCCGTGCTAGGCGGGGCTGGCCATTGCGTTTGCCGCAGAAGGATACAAAGAGAAGATCATTGAATAATTGTGTACTTCCAATAATGACAAAAACAGGCTTGGCTAAGGCTCAAGAGCTGATTAAAAGTCTGGCAGTTCCCGTCGTCTTACAGCCAGTGCCACGGTCTTTAATTTCCATGCTGTTTCTGGCTACATTTCATATGTCCAATAGGAGAGGAAAGCTGGGAAAGGAAAACTAATAGATCTGTCTTTCTGTGCACGCGTGGTACTGAGACCTGTGAGACAGATTGTGTAGCTCTGTAAAGTGCTGGGCAGCATGATAAATTGCACTGCTCCATAATGCTCTGTCCACTAACCTATCTCCCCTTGCATTCCCCCCTCCCCATATTACAACCCTCTATGCAGTTTCTGTCAACCTCTTTCTGGGAAGGACCCCCCCCACCTCCTGAACGGCTACAGAAATTTCTTCCTTTAACCTCCTGATGCCATTTCCCCTCTGTTACCTGAAGTCAGAAGTTGGCTGTGGTTTGGAGTATAGAAATGGCCGCTTTGGGACACTCCAATCATGCCTCTAATTGTCTGTTTTCTCTAACAGGGATAGTACCGCTTTTCTTTGCACTACTGCACTTTCTGGAAATCAGGCAGAGAAGTAGAGATTGGGCTGAATTTGGCATGCTCTGTTCTCCCTATATTTGCTTTGCTTGAGATCTTCCTGGTGGATTTTTTTTTTTATTAAACAAATTAAATGTGTTGGGAATAAAACACAGTTGTTCATAATTACTGTGTAAAGACTCAATCGTGTACCACCGACACCAGTGGCGATTTTATAACGGATGTCAATAAACACAGTATTGTGACTAAAGAGAGCGTTCTTCTGGAGGTGGTTCTGTTTCTGAAGAAATGACCACATCTACTGACAAGCAGAATTAATCTGTTGGGTTTTGTTTGCATGGATTTTGCGAGAGTAAAATCCAGCTTGTTTTCCATTTCTGCACCATGAGAATCATATTGATTTTTCTTCGCTTCTGATTGTTCACATTACTGGATTGCTTTTAAATAGTTGACAGAGAGAGCATTCATTTTCCTGCCCCAACGTATTTTACAGTGCCATTCTTGTTTTATTTGTGTGTGTGTGTTTCCACAGTTATACATCATATTGATCACATTTTGCAAACTGCAGTACGTGTAGGAGTGGAGAAACTGTTCCTCCATGGGATTTTTGCTTCCTTCTACCTTCTCCCCAGCAGCTTTGAGATCTGCGTTTCAGGTTCCTGACTTGGAAGTTGGAGGGGAGGTTCAAAAAAACCTCTGAGCCAAAGATCAGAAAAAGCCAAAGAAATAAAATGGCCACAGATAAATCTACAGCCTTGCGAGAGGTGTTCATTAGTGACAGAAATATTGAGAGTGGTCACTCGGGTTTTGTCACTGTAGGAGTGTTGAACAAGGCATGCCGTGCTCTCCAGGGAACTGTGAAGCATTCTTTCAGCCCACAGACACAATAAATGAGGAAACCTCTGGGCATCTTTTCAGTGCAGAATCCACCAGGCTTTGAAGGGCTGTCCTAGCCCGAACATACACCAACATCTATTCAAGGCACGTGCCTTAAGAGGTATCGTGCTCAAAACTGAAGACTTGTCTGTAGCGCAGAAGCAAGCCATTTAAGGGTTGCAGTAAAGGAGCAGATTCCTAGTCTTATTTTTGTTTGAAGATTAGTATTCGAGAAAACCCCGGTTGAACATCAGCAGAGGATGTATGCAGCTTAAGCGGCAGTGCTTGTTTGAACGTACTTGCATATTGCGTAGGTATGTTATTTCATTCCTACGGTTTACCCATAGGGAGTGGAAAAGTGTAATTTTTTATGTTTGCAGATAGTGATATTAAAACCCAGGCCTCCTAAAATATGTGAGCTGGTCCTGCATGGAATTGATTTCTATCTCGGCAGGAACTGCACATACTGCACAAAGCTTTTGCCCAGAAAGGTTAAAATCATCTTGTCTGTTCAGCAAGACCATGACTGAGCTAGAAATAGTTCAGATGCCTGGGGCGGGAGATGGTAGGGGAATAGCCAAACCACGGAGTTAATTCAAAACACAATAAAAACTTTTCTTTCCTTATATTGTCATCTTATTTCCTGGGTTTTTCTGGCCACTTATTTTATCTATCTTTTGCTTTGAGTGTAGGACAGCAAATGTTGTGGAAAAGGATATTTATTTCTCATAGCTCTTTACACTGCAAAAATAATGGGGCCTTTTAGTGCTCATTTTAAATGTTATTAATATTGATTAAAGTATCATTACTACTATCAATCAGCACTATGCATGGTGATAGGAATACACTGTGGGTGAACAGTGCCTATCTTGTTGCTGCTCCGTGTGAGGAAAACCTGCGTGACCGTGAGCATCGGGTCTCCGTCACAGCCCGCGCTCGGGCGGCTGCCGCCCTGCCTGCGTCCTTCGGAGGGCTGGGCTCACTTTTGCAGTACAGGCTGCAGCAGTTACGTGCTCAATACCTGCAAATTTGCAGCACAGACGACCTGGAAAATCCACATCAGCGTTTAAGTGGTCTGATTTATGCCTTAGGCGTAGCTTTAGGCTAAAAGATATTTTAAAATGGGATTTAAACGTGAATTCCTTAGCTTCTGGGGCATTTACAGTGGGCACGAAAGGCAGAACAAAACTCACCAGAGAGCTTGTTATGAATTTGGAACGAGGAGTGTGCTAACGAAGGCTCAGAAAACTGCAGCGGAAAGGTCTGCTACTTGGGCATTTGTAGACATTTATGAATTAAAATGTATTTTTCTGGGGACTAGTAACATGTCTTCCCCAGAGAAAGAGACAGTAGCTTGGAGGCTGTGTTCCTCCACTCTGCCTCTATCAGGCCTCCTTCTGTCAAGCTAAAAGAAGCATCCGGACCTGCCTCACAACGCGTCTTCACTAGAGCAACATGGATTGAGTTTTGAGTGGTCTCGCACATGCTGTGCACTTGTTGCGTTGCTTCTAGGGCATTTGCCAGTGGACAGATTCACCACCCTACTAGAAAGCGCTTAAACAAAAGTAATGGCCAATGCAGCGTTCCTCGAGAAGGGAGCGAGCATGACTGTACCATGTTTCATCCCGAGGCCCGCGGTCTGCTGCCCGCCTTGCTGCGGGGGCCGGGAAGCGCTGCGGGGGCCGGGAAGCGCCACGGGCCCGGAGCCACGGACACGCAGCTGCCATGCCAGCACCCGCCGCGCCCTGGGGTCCTCTCCTCGCCCGGGTACCGCCGTCACCCAGAGGGGCCCTCTTTAATTTCACCTGCACTTAGGCACCTGAATTCATCTGAGCCTGAATATTCCCGAAACAGGCCAGCAGGAACCGTGCGGTGCTGGAGCCGCGCGCCGAGGGCTGGGATAAACCTCTGAACGCTCTTTAGCCCAGGTCTGGAGGCCTGTCTCCAGAAATTCAGCTGTATTTTGGGCACAAGCTGTTGGATTTGAGGGAACTTTCTCTGCTGGAGGAAGACAGTAGGGTGTTGGTGAAGTAACGTCCTTTGAGGCTACGTCTTGTCTCAGGCGCAGTGGCGGTTTTATGGTTCAGGTGCAGGGCCACCAGCGGCTCGCGGTGCAGGCTCCGCATGAAGGAGCGACGTTGCCTGACTTCGAGGGGGCGTGATGGACGTGGGGATGGCCTGTCTGGTGCAGAAAGCGCTGAGAAGTTGGGGTAGCTGTTGTGCGTGGAGGTGCCAGACAAGGCGTGGAGGTTTTTGGGAGGTGGGGGCTGAGACCTCTATCCAGCAGAGAAGACAAGAGTGCCTTCAGCCTTGAGAGAGCCGGTCTGCCGTGACGTTGGTTCAGAGCTCACCAGAGCTCGGCCGTCAGGAACTGCCTTCCCTGGTTGCGAATCCTGTCTCTGCGCACACTTCTGTTACGGGGGTGCGCAAGCGGGTGACGAGAGACGTCGTCTCTGGAGGATCGGCCCACGCCGCGGAAGCTCTAAGTGCACCGAGGGAGGTGAGAAGAAAGCGTAGCCCAAGGTTTCCTCTTGCCGGAGGGCGGCCCTGTTCTCAGCAATGCCAGCGGGAGGCTGGGCCCGCGGCCGCGCCCGTCATCCCGTCTCTCCGTCCCTTCCCCTCCAGCTGCGTCGCCTCTGCCGGCCAAGAGCCCTTTGGGAGAGAGACCTGTCTCTCCCTATTTGCTTAGACGGCACCTAAAGCAATGGGGTCCTGATTTCTGTGAGGCAACAGGACAGCAGTGCTAATAATGAGAATTAATAATTCATTTACCGTGTTACTCTTAGTGAATAATCTCCAATAATCATGTACAATTTGCTGCTTCAGTGAATACTTGGATAGTAAACAAAGCTGGTGGAATAAAGCTGCAGGAGTAAAAACCCCATATAAAAGGACAGAGAAAATGGTTGAGGCTAATTAAAAAAATACCAAGGAACGTTTGTGCATAATCGTTTGCAGTATTTGCCCAGTTCTAGTAATGGCCTGGATAAAGTAAACATCTGGGAAGGCAGATTAAAAAAAAAAAAAAAAAAGAGTTGCTCAATCTCTTACACAGTTCTTGTTAGCGAGCCGAATACCCAGCTGTATGATCCCGACGAGGAGCCCATGTCCTACGGTCACAGGCGTACAGACCGGATGACCTAGGACGTCCTCCTTCCGTCTTTAACCGCATTACGGGGTGAAGAAAGTGCGGTAAGAGAAAACTGCTTGCCACTGAAGTAATTATGTAGGATTTAAATATTTGCAAGGTCCAAATGATGAGGGATCCAGACTGCAGATTAAAACCAAGCCTGTGCTGGAAATGCAGAGAAAATTACCTTTTCTCATGGTGTTGCATTCAACACAACTAAGGGTGAGTTTGCATATAACTACCCATCATAACTAAATTCCATTTTCTTTCCCCACTTGCTCCTTCCTTTCCTTTTCCCGTCATTACTAGGTTGCTGGATTCCTGGGGCTGGGCTGATTCATACCTAGAAGATCTGGCCCTTTTCTTCATTTGTGTTTATTGCAAAGCTGTTTGTGGAAGAGGCAGACACCGGCAGCAAGGAACTGTGTCAGGCTGTTGAAACTCCATCTCTGTTAGCAAATGTAAATCTCTTTCAGAAACAGATTCCACTTGAATTATATTGTTTTATTTGTAGCACGGTGTTTACAGTGCCTGCTCACATTACCCCTCACTGATGTATAGTGATGATGCATAAGTTAGATTTCACAATACTGAGAAAATTAATGCTTCAGAAGGATTTTTCTCCCCCGTTATTGATGTACTGTCAGCAGCAGCGTGCTAATGCTCTCTCCAGACAAACTAATGGCACTGACAAAAATCACTGAATTTCTGTTCATCTAAATATCTAGATAAAAGGTGGCATTTCTGTATGCGAGAGGCATTATTTGGTGATAACAAACTGTTATCTGTTTTTCCCTTTGTGAGTTACAGAATATTTGTTGGGTTTTTCTTTTTTTTTTTTTTGGCCAACTTTCTGAAACATGATTTGGCAGATGTTATTTACTCATGCTTTGTGCTCTTACATCTTTTTCTGCAGAAGTATTACAGCATTTAACTTTCATTTAGGCCACTGATTCCCATTACTTTCAACTAGAAATAATGTGTCTGGGATAAGCCAAGCCTCCGTGCTGATCGTTCCACCACTTTGGTTACTGCGCTGCTCTGGCAGACAGCATCGCTCCTCAGCCGTTCCTTAGCACTGAGAGTGCTAAAAGCAGGAACCCCTGATCCTGAATGCGGTTTGCAAATCCTCCCAAGCCAATACTTTTGGAGAGATGAAGCACAGTCAGAAGCCTGATGCAGCCTTTATCCAAAAATTAGTTTGGACTTGCGGTGAGAATTTTATGTTAAATGTGAACCTAAAGGCTTAGATTTTCAAGGCGTGTGAAGAATAAAGAACCTAACTCTTGTCAGATGCTTTAAGCTTCTTTGAACATGACATGCACAAATCACTATTTTTAGGAGCATCCAGACTGTGACCCAGAGTTTATAATCACAGGCTTGGGTGTGTTCGCATCTGTCTTCTTCCGTTGCATGGTAAGCTAAAAGTCACTTTTTGGGTAAATCCTTTTTGGAGTTTGTTTTCTCACTGCCTTTCCCTGTTAGCAATGTGCCTTTTCTTCCTGCGAAGATTAGAAGCTCTCTGTGAACATGGTTGTCAAATGGTTTGCAGTCTCTGAGGGGTGAGCATGGATGACTTTCTCCGCATAGTGCAAATGAACTAGACTTTTGCAAAACAGCTTCCGTGCTATGTGGAAAAGTGGATGGTTCTCTCTGCGGGTGGACACCCTGCTGCTGGTTACACCTGGGGCTGCCTGGCAAAGTCCATGGCGAAAAAAATCATGTCTGTCTGCCTCGGCCATGCTACTGGAGGGTGGAGGGGCGATTTTTGGATAGGAAGAGTAATTTGATTTCTGCACATAGCGGTGGACTTCTTAAGCATATTCATTAGTAGAAAGGATGGAGACAGTCTCTTCAGAATAGACCACTAGTAACTGAAATGTCAACAGTAATAAACTTCACGGGGGCCAGCCGGCGGCTGCTGGGTTAGACTAGTGGTTTAAACCATCGGCAGCCCCGAGCTGGAGCTGATCCGGAAGCCGATCTTTGGGGAGGGTGATTTCCATCCCTCCCTGCCCCGCACAGCTCCTGGACTGGCCCTTTGACTGCGGCGGCGTGCCGGTGTGCGTTCCGCGGCGGCCTGAGCCACGCCAAACGCTGCCTTGTGTGAAAGTCGTTCAGCGGCTCTTTGGTTTCACTGGCAGCTGGGTCTGTTAAATGAATCCCTCCAAAGGAACGTTCGGCCCTACGCACTCAGACGTTGGTGGGTAAAGCCCCGCGGGTGGGACGAACTGCTAGCGGCTTTCCTGTGCACAAACGGCGCACGCATTTCTGGGTAGGAAAATGAGGGTATAACATTTTAAAGTGATAAGGAATGCAAATATGTAATGTTTTGGACAGCTGATTTGGAAGTCAAAATCCAGGCACGGATTTTACTCATTTTCTCATCGAGCCACCTGAAACAAACCACAACGACTGCGCAAGACGCTTTCGTTGAAGGACGCGGACATTTGCCAGCACTAATCAACGCCGCGCGGGCTTGGGAGCGCTGCTGCTCGCAGCCCTGCCGGGCAGCAGGGAAGGCAGCCGGAGCCAGCGCGCCCGCGGGAGCCGCTGCGCCTCGGAGCTGGCGGGGGGACGGCGTGCGGAGCTGCGGCAGCAGCGCATCCCCCGCCGTGGGGGTCGGCGCCTTCCCCTGCAGCGCCGCCGGCACCAGCCCCGTCCTCGTGCCTGGGCTGTGGCAAGCGCCGTGGTGGGTGGTCGGTGGTGGCTCATTCCCGGGCGTTTAGGAACTTCCTTCTCGCTTGTGCTGGTGCCAGCTGATGCTCTGAGATTCACAGCGCCTGATCCAAACCTCCAGGGGCCTGCAGCCCCCAGTGCTACCCGCCCCTCAGGAGCATTAAGCCTCCATCTTACAGGCATGTCATGAGACTTAATTAATGCTTCTGAAGCACTTTGAAACCCTTGGATGACGAGCGGCCTAAAATATTGCCAGTCCCTGGGGAGCTTTCCCCTTTGGCGAAGAATATGGGTTTTTTCTTCAGCGAGCAGTGTTGTCTGAGGGCTGTCCTGACAGGGATTATTTCTGAGGCAAAGCAACAACACATTCACAAGGCACCGCTGAATTTTAAATAGATTCCAGTTTATCGCTGAAATACAGCAGTGGAGCAAACAGTCCTTGTTGCACCACTGCAGCAAGCCTGACCCGCGACTCTGCCTCCAGACATTGCTCTACAACTCGGGGCAAAAAAGGCACGCGCAGAAATCACAGAGCAACGTGAACACGCTCAGGGAGTCCTACCTTTTCTTCCTCGAGGAAGAATGTATGGAGCCAGGTAATTCACCTTTTCTGTAGGAATGTGTGTTACTCACCTTGCTCTGCATCTTTAAGTTGGATAGTAACCTCTTCTTATACCTCTGGGGAAGGTCTGGGGCAGTTTAGCAATGCTAATAAACAACGTTACGATAATGCAGATTATGTAAATTTACCAGTTCTTCTACCATTTCTGTGCTACCCATGGGAGAAAGTATTTTCTGGTGTGTGAGCAGGCTGCAGAATTGAACCTTCTTCCTTTTTAAAAATGCTTTAGAAGAACAGAAATGTCTTTGGAGTTTCACTCGCCTGATGCCCTAGCTAGTGACTGTGAGCACAGCACACGCTGTGCCGAAGCCAAATAACCCTCCAGGAATTCTTCCTATTAAAATAATTGCTAGGGCAGAGGGATACTGCAAACAGCTGTGGTTCATAAACATATTCTCCCTCCTTTTGGAGCCTTAGCTTCCAACCTATGCCAGAGCCCGTCAGTTGCAGGAGTAGTGGAACGTATTTCCTTTGCAGAAATGAAACTATTACTGTTGAATAAATGTTATGCACAGACCTGAACTATCCAGTGGGTATTGCATATGCAAAAAGGAAAAAAGTGACAGTGTTTCACACTGAAACGAGCCGAAGCGACAGTTCATCTGCCTAACAGGCTGGCAGTGGAGCTGCCTCATGTTAGCAGCCTAGCAACACCGAGTTTAATGAAAAAAATCCCCTGAAATCGCTTCAGCTCTGGATGGCATCATCTTGCCATTACAGCGTGCTCGCCCTGACTGGGAAGCAGGCTGTAAAATGTCACGGGGACGTGCCAACAGAGAGATTCCCTGGCAGAGCGAGTGTCCTCCTGCTAACAGCCCCCACAGCAGCATCTGGGCGTGCTGGTGGGCCGGGGCGTCCGGCCCCCAGCGCCTGCCTGGCACTTCGGGCAGGGCTGTGGGCAGTGTGGCCTCCCCAGTTCACTGTGCCCTGGGAGAGAGTGTGTGTAGGGCAGGGGGACATGGTTGGAAGGTCTTTCACCGGGCTTGGCCATTGCGGCCAACGCAGCATGAAATAAAGCCCTCAGTTTCAGGGAGCATATGGCAAGTTATTAACGGAGCATGTTTCTTCAAAGCTTCGGCAGCCTCTGTATCCATATCTCCTGAGCCTGGTTGGTGTCCACCAGCGACATTAGCTGGATCTGCTGAGACCGTGAGTCCTCTTCATGCAGAAAGCACCGGGGGCAGCATCCTTGCGGGCAGGACCGCGTCCGGGGGTCTGGAGGTGCTGGTCACCGCTGGCTTCTGCTGCTGAGGGAGCAGAGGCAGCGAGCGTCACCTTGGGGTGGTGAAAGCGGGATGGGTGAATCCCAGCCCACGTCCTTAGCAGGGCACTAACTTCATCTCTGTCAAAGCGGCGTAGGTCGCTTGTCTGACGAGTGGGAGAGGACTCTGATGGCACTACTGCCCGGTGCAGTGCCATTGCCGGAGGGGGCTGAGCATAAGGGGTTGATGGCCCTGGAGATATCCAGGTACCCACGTCCCCCAGGCTGCAGGAAACACTTCTGAACCTTCTACCCTCTAAATTAATGTCAGTGAAGCTGGAGTAAATGTTTTTAAGAGAAGTTGAAGGCTAATAACAGATGGATTGCTCTTTGCCCACCATGGGCTGAGGCTGTTTTGGCATTCACCCCAGCGCTGCAGGGCTGGTTGACAGGCAGAGCTGTAAGAGCTTCAGCTGATGCATGGAGTCAATGATACCGCGAGCCCAGGGAGCCCCGGAGCGTCTCCACCGTAGCGTCCCAGGAGAGCAGAGGAGGCGCGCGCCGCTGTCCTGGCTGCTCGCAATGCACGGTGCGTGCGCGGGAACACAGGCTGGTGCAGCCTCCAGTGCTGCTGTGGGACTCGGGGTGATGGCTTTGGCCGGAGTCAGCGCTCAGAAACGCTCCAGTCTGGCTGCTTCGGTCTGCTCTCTGACTTGGCCACAGAATTAGTCTGACAATACTTATTTTGCATGAATATAACTTGCCTTTTGCGCTGTTTCTTTATTATTTTGACCATGGGCTTTGCCAAGATGTAATCTAATCATCAGTAATTTACAGACGGGCATCATTTCAATCTCAGGCTTATGGGGACACACACAATTCTCTAACAGGTTTTGATTCCTGCTTGTTTTAAAGCACGATCTGAAGAAAAGCCTCCTTTGGGAAGGGCTGGAGCTCCTGGGTGCATTCACACTGTGCTCATAGCCCCGCCGTCCATCTGTTCGACCGGTGGCAACGGGCTGAGCCGGGGAGGGCAGGAGGGTGGGAGACGCTGGGGCCAGAGGGGCTCGGGGTCCCTGGGCTGGGACCACCAAGCGCTGCTGGGCTGTGGTTTGCTGTCACCAAGCTGGGTGAGAGCACGAGCTCCTGAACCCACCGATCCAGCCGGGGCAGCTGCCTGGCGCGGGGCAGCGCGGTGCACGAGGGAGTCAAGGCGAGGCAGGGCAAACCCCAGTCTGCGGCTGCAGAGACACTAGGGAAAAAGTGCAGAGGTCAATGTGAACCGCGTTTGCCCTAGTTTTATGGGCTTGGTATTCGTCTGACAAAGTAAAACCCTCTGACAGGCCCATTCATTTCTGTAAGTCACGTCTGACCGGAGGAGATGAGCAATGGACGCTGCCACCTATGAACCCGATGTATCGGTGAGCTGTCGTCAGCCCTTACTGTCACAGCTGTATTTCTTCCCACTGTCACAGCTGTATTTCTTCCCACTGTCACAGCTGTATTTCTTCCCACTCGGCGTGCGGGGAGGGGGAGGTTTTGCAGGGAGTGGCGCTCGCCGGCTCCGCGATCCGCCTGTCTTGCTGCTAAAATAGACTGCGCCATATTTGCAAAATATTGTTAATCAAGAGACACAGTTCAAGGCGTTTGACTGGCACATCCAGTTAAGTGGTAGCAAACACATGTTGTAAAACTGCTGTGCTGAGGCCACCTTCCTAATGAATGCAAAGTGGGAGCAATCAATCAGAGCCTAGACAGCAGTCAGCACTCGGCTCCCTGCATCTGCAAACACAAATTGAATGAACAATAATGAGTGTTATCTAATTAGTCCACACAGCTGCAATGTTACAGCCCCATATAGGACATACCTTGTTAAATTTCATGGTATGTATGATAGAGTAAGATAAAGTGATTGAGATTCATCATGTGCATGCCTAGTACAATACAGACAGGTAGACTCTTAGTAGGAAATGCATTACCCTCAGCAGATGGCCTCTGGATTGACTAATGCGAGGATCTCTCTAACAGTAAACTAGTTAAAGCGCAAATTAGCCGGTGCCGCGTAGTTGCTTGGTGTGCAAGTGCTTTGGCCCAGGGTCATCGGTAGGCTTGGAGCGGAGAACTTGCCATTGCAGGGCCGGTCCTCAGCGAGCTTCCTCACGCAGCCGCTTCTCCAGGAGCTTTGTTGCTCAGTCTGGAGGGCTCGGGGGAGGATGGGGAAGAGAGCTGTCCCGGAGCACTGTGCTGCGGCGAGCCTCTGAGCGCGCACGCCTTCCGCGGCCGGTTTCTGTGGCGCTGGTGATTTTAAGCTGGGGGCCTTCGTGCTCTGCAAGCCATGGAGCTCTGTCCTTTGCAAACAAGCCTCCCTCACCCCAAATCACAGGTGGGAGATTTGCTTGTGCTCAGGCTGTCCCTAAACACACTCCTCCGCAGTAAGACCCGTCTCCTGCTGTGGCCATGCAGAAGATTTTCTTTTGCGTTGTCCAATAATCTCGGTGTTGTGAAGCACTTGGCATGAAGCAATGCTGGAAAGCAAATGAGAAATGATTTAGGCTCGGCAGCTGAAAGCTCATTCTCTCGAGCAGCCCTTGATTCTTTCAAGCAGCGCTCGAACCAGATGCACACGCTGATCGTCATCAGGGCTTAGGAGTTTTTGAGTCACTTGTGACTCAGGCCCCATTGCGTTCGTAGGGACTCGTTCACCCGAAGCGGTTGGAGCGTCCCTCACCCTTAGGCTCCTCGTAAGCATCCCGTGGAAGAGGATACGTTCCAGCAGGCAGGTCAGCCTCCCCGCACTGCCTGTGTCGAAACCTGGACGTTCTGCCCGGGGCTCCGCAGCGGGACGATCGGAAGACCTGCCTCAGGATAGTCCCACCTGACGTCATCCAGCGGCACGCGGTTACCAGGCTCACTGTCACCGCGCGAGCCCGTCCGGCGGCCGCGTCTCTGGCGGGAGCGGCAGTGCGTGCTCGCTGCGGAGCGGCTCCAGCTGACAGGGAGCCCTGCGCGTTCCTCGGGCTTTCACTCTACCTGCACGGAGACTAGACGCCCGTTTCACGGTAGTTCTGAACAATGAGAGGGAGAACGCCTAGGGCCAAACGTGTCCCTGAGAAAGTTCTGTTCAAATCCACGTCAGGAATTTGGCCAAAGAAGTATTTCAGGCGATTCTTGCATCTGTCACCTCCACATTCAACAATATCTGCTCTTCCCGCAAAATCTGTGGTGACACTGCAGGGGATAGTGTTTAAATATTGATGTTTTAGCAGCTTATGTTTTTAATACATTTTAAATTATGCACATTTTTATTGGACTCATAGGTTCATCATCAAATTAGTCTCTCCCAGCTGCACAGTAGGATGTTTAGTAGCTCCGTATTGATTTCTGCCTCAGTCTTTCAATTCTTGTGACTGGATGCATCTTCGTGCCTTGGCAAGGTAAACAAATCCACAGGCCTTTATTTGAGCGCCGCTGGTTAGTAGCCATAAATGTGTAATGAACAACTTGGTATACTTGGAATTAGATCTTCTTAACAATCATTAGTTTTGTCCCTTGCTGTTTTAATAAAACTCTTGGTAGCAGGCCAGAGCCAATTATACTTGTGCTTGGAAAATTATAAAACAAAGAGAAAAACTGTGTGTTGCCACAAATAAGTGAAAATTTTAACTGGCCTAAGACTGCGACACGTGCGGGACTCATCTGTTGTCTCTCTGAGGTTGAGAATTTAGTACTGGAGACAATATTAAGGGAATTTATATTAATTTTGCACATTTATGGATTCTTCCACCTCACGCTAAGCCGGCACCGGCGTGTGTGTCCTGCCGTGACAGCGGTGGCCAGCCCGCTGGGCTTCCACGTCCCTCTCGGCTCCATGGACCCGAGGCACCTGCCCAGCAGGACCCAAGAGGTCATGTTGTGAAAGCTTCAGTGAATTAACTCTGATTAAAAAGTGTTTCGTTGGAAGTTCCCTGGCCAACGATCCACTGAAACCCTTAGAAGCAAGGATAAGGCTTGTTATCTTGTTAAGATATAGCGACCAAATTACTTATAAGTGTTTGAGAGTGACAGAGCGCTGTGGGCACTTGTCACGAAAGCCCAGGCCTGGGAGTCCAAGGCTGGCTTTTCATTTCCCTCTCTCTTCTGCAGCCCCGGACGGGCCGCGGAGCATCCCCAGGGACCGGCGCTCGTCCCCAGCGCGCCCTCGCCCCCGGGAGGAGCCCAGGGCTGCCCCTCGCCCGGGCATGGCGCCCGGCAGGGACGGGGGGACTCCCGAGTGCAACTGCCCTCGGGGTGCTGCTCCGGCTGCCGTGCAAGGCGAGGGCTTTCCCTCAGAGCGAAGCGTTTACTCTCTGAAAGCGCAGAAAGTGGTGCCATCCCTTACCTAACGCATAAACGCTCTGTGTCGCTGGGTTTCTCCTTAAATTTGGTGAACAGGCTCTGTATGGTGCAGTGGGACTTTTGCAAAGTGCAGTGAGAAGGGAAGATGTGTTTGCACCAAGTGCGACTATTGTGTGGGCTCTTCCTACAAGAAAATCATTAATATTAATCATTCTCCAGGCGGTTCTTATGCCATCATGCACAAGATATATTTTTCGAGTGAGGTGATAAGTTTCTGGGATGCAATGCTGGTTTTCCAGTATCGCTGCTGGCATTAGCGAGAGGAGAATGGTAACATAAACCGCAAAAATAACAGATGGAAGGCAGATACAATAAAATGGAAGCACAGGCAAATTATAAAACCATTCAAACTGTTCATGCAGATAAACCAAGGAAACAAGAACATATCTGGAATTACAAGGACCGGGTGTCTGTTGGAGAAAAAATGCTTGATTTTGTTTTTTGTTAGTGATGTTTGCAGTGGAGGCATTCAAGTTCAAAAGTCCTGAAGGAGAAGCAGTGATTTGTGTTGCAGGGGAAATTTTGCTGAGACACTGTCATTTCTTGGTGAGGATCATTTTTGGTGCGGAGGCTTAAAGATGGTGTTTTTTTCTCAGCCCACACTGAAAATGTTAATGTTCAGCTCATGCCAGTGCAATTACTTTATCACAATAATAAAATATCACCTAAATAATTTAAGAAATGCGAAGGAAAAAAGAGCCCTCAAAAACCTAGAGCGCGACTGAATATGGAAGTGGAAACGGATGCTGGGATCTTCTGGAAGCCTGATGTCTGCCTGCGGGCAGGACAGCTGGGTGCGACGCGGAGCCCAGGACCTGGGGAGGTGGGCAGCTTGCAGGCAGCGTTTCTGGGTGGGTGGTGAGGGGGTTGTTGCTGTGCTCCTGTACCAGGGCTGATAACTGTGACCGAGACTCCTGCTGCTGGGCCGGTGTGCTGAGCCAACCTTGCTGCCCTTCGTGCGTTGCTCACAGCACTCATCGTGCTGCTGCGATTTCGAGAGTGGCAATAACTGATCCGTAAACCTCTGTGGTTGAACACCTCCCCGTGCGGACCCTGGCTTTGAGGGCTTCGCTGGCAGGTGAGCTCATGGCCCTGGGTTCTTCGTGAATGCCACCACAGGGATGAAGGATGCTGGCGGCTGTGAGCACCGTGGATTGCCTGGTAAGATGATTTTAAAAGACCCAAACAAAAGACTAGGTAGATTGGAGCATCCAAAATCATCTAGCCAGTACCCTGTCTCCAGCAGAACCTGGACAAATACCAAGTGATCCGTGCCTACAAATAAGCCTCCCGGTTTCTAGTAATTAGCAGATTAGAGACTTCCTGAGCCAGAAGTTGCATTGAGACCAAGGGGCTTAATAGCCACAGATAGGTTTCTCCTCTGAATTAATTGAATCCCTTTTTGAACCCATTTATCCTTCTGGCTGTCATACATCTCAGTTTAATTACACAGTGCCTGATGATTTAACTGGGTGCCCCTTTCCCGTTGTATGGAGTATAAGGAACAGACATTCATAGTCTCACCTTCCTCACACCATTTATCCAAAATCTCCCTGCAAGTTTCTACAGCATCTGATGCTCATTAATGCCTCACTTTCTGAAGACACTGGACTGGGAGTCTTTTCTTTTTCTTAATGATTTTATCAGTGCATAAAGAAGGGGGGGAGTAAGATCCGAGTATGTTCTGAAATCTCTATCCAGAAGGCAAGCAAGGACCCTAACGCGAGTTTCTGTTTGGAAGATTTTTAAGCTAATCTCACATTTTTGGCAGAGGGGAGGAACCGGTTCACTGAAGTGCTCTGTATGTAGAAGGTAACGCGGCACCCGTGAGGGTGAAGCAGTGCGTGGGCTCTGCGGAGCTTTCGCAGGGCAAAAGCACACGGGTGGGGCCGGGGGCTGTTCTGGTTTCCTGGCGTTCCAACAGCCTGGGGTGCTGTTAGCGGAGTCCCCTTCATCTGACAGACGGCGCGGGAGGGGCTGCTGCGTACGCTGCAGTTCATCGGTACGTGCGCAGTCGGTGCGGCAGTTCATGGGACGACGGCAGCGGCCGGGGCGCAGGGAGGAGCCGCGGTGCTTCAAGGGCTGGAGCCGCTCGCTGTTTGCCGCTCAGCTCCGGCCCTTCACACGAGCCAAACCCAGTTCTAGGAGTTGACCCAAAAGTTACCCCCAACTGTGTTCTCCTGTGCAGGTCTGACCTCAGTACGCCCTGATCTTCAACAGCGAGCAGCGGAGAGCGGTAACATGGATAAAAACCAACAGCTTGCCGCGGCAGCGTGTTGCAAACAATACTTTGACAGCAGAGCCGACAGGGATGAGCAACGGCAGGGCGGGCGGCGATCCCCATCCTACCCAGCCCGTGCAAAGGGGTGACGAATGCTTTGAAACTGGTTTGAGGTATGCTGTGCTGCGTAGTAGGGGGGGAAGGGGAAAGAAGCAAATAGCACACAGTTTGGCACCTGGACTTATTTTAGGTACCCTTGAGCTGTATAACTGACTCTTTGTTCTCAAAGGTCGGCATTATTACTCTAAATTTCATAATTCTTCCTGGTATAGCGCTCACTTCAGAATCACAGCATTTGGAATATTGCTCTGAAACATTTGGATCATTACAGTAGAGCTGGGTGTTATAGCTAGCCATTATGTTTTACTCTGCAACGGGTGCAATTAGAGATACAGCTTCAAAGTAAAATGTGGGAAAATATGACTACGGGGGAGGAGTGTGAAAGGGAGGAGAGAAAAAATATTGCCTAGAAGCTGGTTCTGCATACATGAGAAGAAAAAGGTTCATGGCTAGTTCATCAGGATGAGACCTGGACCGTACCAGATGGGTCTGCCTGTCCGTCTGGGGTGTTTTTAATACCCCGTT
Organism: Phaethon aethereus; assembly: GCF_964289735.1. Classification (NCBI taxonomy): domain Eukaryota; kingdom Metazoa; phylum Chordata; class Aves; order Phaethontiformes; family Phaethontidae; genus Phaethon; species Phaethon aethereus. Next base: position 731,376 of record NC_138595.1, on the reverse strand, counting down.
TGCCGCAGCCTCTGTGGTAGGTGTCAGAGCCGCTGCTCAGGCGTGGGGGCAAAACCACGATGCCTGCGGCCTTCAGTGGGCACTGCCGCCTCGCTGACAGAGTGACAGGCTTGCCAGGGCACCGAGACACGCTGTCCCCCTCCCAGCCCTTTCCTTTCTCCTGCACGGCCGGCAGTGATCCGCCTGGCCTGTGCAAACCATGCGGTATTGCATTGTGCGGCAGTTGGAAGAGAAAACAACTGCCAAGTCTGAGCTCAACGGACAAAACTGGGAGTGGCTGAACTTTCTTAAGAGTTGTACCTCAAAAAGCACGAGACCTTCTGTGTTCCTGCAAGTGTCCAGGACTGCTCATTGCCTCCCTCGCGGATCTCCCGGCCTCTTCTCCTGGCACAACTTCAGGCACTGCAGCCTGCAGGATGGTGCCCTCGGGATGCCGTGTGCCCTCGGGATGCCGTGTGCCCTCGGGATGCCGCGTGCCCTCGGGATGCCGTGTGCCCTCGGGATGCTGTGTGCCCTTGGGATGCTGCACGCCCTTGGCATGCCACATGCCCTCGGGATGCCGCATGCCCTCAGGATGCTGCGTGCCCTTGGGATGCTGCATGCCCTTGGCATGCCACATGCCCTCGGGATGCTGTGTGCCCTTGGGAATGCCGTGTGCCCTCAGGATGCCGCGTGCCCTCAGGATGCCATGTGCCCTCGGGATGCCGCGTGCCCTCGGGGTGCCTGGGCACCTTGGCTGCCTGGCATGGCAGCCAGCAGGCTCGTGCAACTGTGTGAATGTCAGCCCAACAACAGAGGTGGGATAGTTTCAGGTCTGCAACCACACAACCTCTAACAGCCTTTCCCAGTGTCTGCTCCAAGCTGTTTACAAGTCTTGCCCAAGCAGACGTGGTGCCGCGTCCCTGCGTGACTGCTCCACGGCTCTGGTGGCCTTTTCACACCTTTGCGCTGGGTCCTGCACTCCCGTTGAGAACGGGGCTGAGCTTTCTGTTTTGCAGATTTTGGGGGTTCAAGATCTGCTTGGCATCACATGCGGATGACAGTGATGTTTGCTCATTTTTCTTGCTTTGCTTCTGGTTTGAAATATTTTTAATTTTTTTGTTTGTTTGTTTTTCAGAGGGAGGGCAAAGGACTAAACCTTTCAAGCTGCTCATGATCTCTTATTGATTTTATGCAATTATATTGTTATTTATAACATTATCAGGTCAGAACTAGGCTTTTTCTACTGGGGTTTATGATGATGCCGGCAATTTTATGAGTCCTTGTCTTCCAGAGCAAATGAATGTTTAAATTTTACAGTGACCTTGTTGTATCTACAGTTTTCTGCATTTCACTCTGGAAAATCTAACCAAGAGAAGCCACTGGTGTCTTTGCAGTGTCTTGAGGGTTGGATTTGTTTGTCTGTTGAGGTTTTTTTGGCTGGGATTATGAGGCTAATACTTTATCAGAAATCGATAGTTTTCTATGGTTCTTAAAACATTTCAGTGTATTTTACATTCAAATAGAAGTGACGCCTCCTTGAAACAAATTTATTCCAGTTGGCTTTGCACATTGATGATTAAAGAACATGGTTCAATTTTTTTGTCTCATTCTAAGCAATGTCTCATTAGACTTGCTTTTTATTGCTTTTCATATCCATCATGATTTGTGTCAGCAGAATGGTTATATAGATGGACAGTTTATTATCAGCTTTAAGTGAAGAAGGATGGTTGCTAAAAAAAGGGAAAGGTAATTAACACTGGGTGCCAGAATATAAATGAAGCTTGACATTTTCACTTTTTAAATCCAAATTAACCCCTGTCTTAACGTTACGGAGTGCAGGAGGGGATGCTGCACCTCTGCCTGCATCCTTGCATCTCCCCTGGTGCTGCATGTCCAGGGGCAGCGTGGTGGGATCTGACAGAGGTGCGGGAACTGCTGCAGGCTCCTACACCCAGAGCTGAGCTGCTTAACCTGAGCTGCAGTTAGCCCACGGAGAAAGCTTTTGGTCAGTCGGGAATTCAAACAATTGCTTTTTTACTGCACTTTACTGTCCCCCCCCTTAATTTTCTCATCCTAATGTGATATGTCTGCAAAGTAATTAGGCTCAGTTATTTGATGTATAAAGTGGGAGTGGGAGGGAGGGTCAGGGAGGACAGATTAAAATGAATTGGGAATCTTTAAGTGAAGAGAAAAGAGGACTGGAGGGAGCCATGATAACTCTTTACAAATACTTGGAGGGACATAATAAAGAGGACAGAGACCAATTACTCTCGTTTGTCAGTGCGAACTGAACAAGAATTAATACGTTATGCTGCAGAAGGGAAATGTGGTTTATGATGGAAAAGTTTTAAGAATAACACCACAAAACAAGCTGCCACGGGAAGGCTTTGGTCCTGCTGCCCCAGGGCTGCACAGGGAAGTTTTCAGAGGTATTTCAGTTCTTGGAGGTTTCTCAAGTGACCGTGCATGTTAGATGCCCAACTTGCCCAGAAACACCAATTTGCGTCTGTAAGTTGCTGAATATTTTGAAAACGTGGCTGTGAATGTTCAGTGCCTTCTCTCCTCCTGTTCCTACTGCTGGTACAGAAAAGCTTAAACTTCTGCCCAACTGCGGAAGCCGCTCTGCTTAACTTCTTGCGGTGCAGTGAGCCCGGGGCCGCGGAGCCCCACTCGGGGATGTGTGTTGCAAACAGCCTCGGGGAGAACGGGCCGTACCACGGATCCTGCTTTGCAGCTGCGAGCCCGGGGTTGCAGACACCGCCGAGCCTGCCTGAGGCAGGCAGCTGGGATGGCAACCCAGCCTCCCGCGGCCGGCGGGTGTTCTGCTGGCGTCTGGCTGTCCCCTCTCTGAGGAGGAGCGATGGGTCCTGCCTCTAAAGTTGCCTCGTGGATCCTAACGAAGTAGTGCTCACACGAGCCTCGAGCGATACAGAGACCTGCTGCTGCTGGACCCGTTGTGGGGTTGACAATGCCCTTACACCTTTGAAAAGCAACCGGTAGAACCACTTTACTGTCTGATAACTGAGCAATTAACTTGTGTCACCACAGTATAGTGTGGCTTTTGCCATAATATGGAGATTTTAAGAAGAAAATTAAACTTGCCAAGTATCGTTACGTGACAAGCCTACTAAGCAAGCAACTGTTCAGATTTCAGTGGCCTTGACTGAAGAACCTGGTAGAGTTCAGGCAACTGAAAAATACAAGCGTCTGGCCAGACTCCAGATAATTTACCAGTACATCAGAGGGGATTTTTTGCTAGCTTCATGTATACCTGGCGATTCCTATTCAGCTGTGGAAAGCTCTCCTGTTCTTGAATACATCCTCATTATTTGAGATGACACATTAGGTACCAGCTATAGTTTGTTGCTCCTGCTCTTTCTGATCATATACTTCTCATTGAAATGGAAGTGAAAACGAGAAAAACTTGGGAGAAATCTGAATGGGAATCATGGGGGGTATTAGCATTTGGTGAGCTGGGCACAAGAATCAGTCAGGAAATTAAAAGGAGTATGATATTTTGAGGTGATAAAACATTAAAATATGAAACTTGCATTTGAGTCAGATCCAGCCTTAATTTTTCCTTTTTAAGCTGTAGCTTACGAAAAGCTTGAGCCCATGCCAGTAACAAGTGGCGTCTCTGGGCTATTGCAAAAAGGAGAAGGGAGAATGAATTAAATGGTGTTAAAGCTAGGCTTCTTAGTGAAGTCCTGATGAAACGAGAAATGCAGAAACAGGCCAAAGGACAGAGAAGGTGGCCATGCAGTTGAAAGAAGGTGGCAGGCAAGCCTACTTATACGACGTGTTAATTAAGGCAGTGTAGTTGTAGCCATCCCTGCTGGTGAGGCACCGAGCAAGGAGGGGGCAGTGGAATGGCCATTACCTCTTTGATAACAAATTCGACTTGGCTGGCTCCCACGGACACGCACAAACCTGTCTCTGATGAGACAGGGTTTGTCTCTGAGACAACCCTTCAGAAGAGTCAAATCCTTAACGGTGCAGTGTTGGCTTAGGTGGTTTTCCTGCTGCCCCACCAGCTGGAGAGACATGGTGATCTCAAGATACCCAGCATGGCTTCAACCTGGTTGGTGTCTGTCTTCAACTGGAAGATCTTCAACGTACAAAAAATATAGCAACACAAATCCTTCCCCATCCTCCAGCTTCATGCGATTTTCAGGCTGACGCAAGCTCATTTGAAGGCTGGCCAGAGAGATCGGGGAAGGTCTGAGCCCTGGTGTCTGCCTTCGACGGGATGGGGCGGTTGTAAAACAGTTTCAGTGCTTCTCTGCAAGTAACAGAAAAGAAGAGGCAGGCATGAAATCTGGGGTGGCTTGGGATGGTGTGAGGCTGCCGGCTACAGTGCCGGGACCAGGGGCGTTTGCTGCTGCGCGGGGTTTTGGCTGAAACTGCTCACTATCCTCTGAGGGCAATGGCTGAGCATCGGTGCGTGGACCCTGCGGCCCTCTGCACAGCAGCGTCTGCCGCAGGAGTCGGCGATGTGGCCGCACGTGACAGGAGCCACGCGGGGATCAGACGCTGCCCGCGGTGCCGGCTCTGCCTGGCACAGGGCGATACAGCAGGGAACGCACATGGCTTTCTCCTCTTATGTGAAGCCTCAGTTATTCGTTGGTAAAGTTATAAACCTTTTGCTTTTTGTTTTTTTGTTTGGGTTTTAAAAAATTAAAGTAGACATACGTCGCTTTGCTGTGGCCTATTGGAAATACATGTAAAGAGATGAACAAAGCATGCTGCAAGGGCGGGAATAAATAAAATACCCCAAATGCAACGTAATACAAAAACCTCGGGTGATTATTTTGTGCTGATTTTTCTGTCCGCTCCGTGTGCGTATGGTTCAGCGGTAACAAACAGTATATGCCCTCGTTACACATGGGCTGCAAGCCGCAGCTGGCTCTCCCGCAAGCCCCAGCCAAATCCCGCCTCTTGCAGGCATGAGTTCAGGAGTCCCGGACACGCAGAGCCGAAGAGCCCCGCGGGTGCCACCGCATGGGGCCATGCCTGCGGTCGCTTTCCCCGGCGCTGAGGCTCTGCCGGTGTCTGCACCCGCCGAAGGGTGCTCGGCTTTCCGAGAGGCTGGCCAGGCTCACACCAGCCCCTTCTTGCGAGTTTGCGTTAATCCCCTCAGCCCAGCAGCAGAACGTTTCCCTGCGTGGGTGATAATTGTATTGCTGGATTTTTCTCATGCACTTTTGTGGCCGTTAGGGAAGGAACAGATTTCATTGCATCCATTCAGCGGAAAGAGGTGATAAAAACCAAAGGGGCAAAGGCAGGAAAACACCATTTAAGAAATAAAGGCAAAGTTACGACACCTCTGCCTGCCTGAGAAAGAGAGATTTCTATGCAGTTTTTGGCATTTACAAATCCTTTGTGAAAAGGTCACCCCGTACTTGGAATCTTATTAATACAGAAGAGCAGCCCAGAAAATGTCACGTCTTCTTACCGCGCTGTTTACACAGAAAGGGCTGACTCAGCACACGGCGCTTCTCGGGCAGGGCGGCCGCAGCGCGGCCGGGGGCTGCAGTCGCGCTGAGGGATACGTGGCTTTGCTTTTGTGTCCCAGCACTGCGGGAGGCAGGCACAGGCTCACGCACACGCAGGCTTCGCATGTGCACACCCCCCATACGTATCGTAAATACGTAAGTACACACAAACTATATCTACACGTACATACTCACTCTCTCGCTCTGTTTTTGCCTATATATTTACATATACATGCACACATATATGTTTATACACTATAAAGTACAAACTATATATTATACGTAGTATATATGAAATATACTATTCATAATTATAGACTATATATAAATACACAGAATATATGTATTAGATATACAGACACGCACACTATACTTACACATAGAGTATGTATACGATAAATACATAAACACACACAAACTATATGTACATTTACACTCTTTTGCTCTTTCTTATCCCCTTTATATACCATATATAATATACACTGTACTTTATATAATACATATTATATAAACTCTTTATTATATACATTTGTATATAAACAAATTGTCACTACACACACCACATGCGCGCGCACACACACACACGGTGTCTGTCTCCCTACAACCACCCTACGGAGCCCTTTTACACACACACGCGCGCACACACACACACAGTGTCTATCTCCCTACGACCACCCTACATAGCCCTTTTACATGCACACGCACACACGCACGCACACACACAGTGTCTGTCTCCCTACAACCACCCTACGGAGCCCTTTTACACACACACACGCACGCACACACACAGTGTCTGTCTCCCTACAACCACCCTACGGAGCCCTTTTACACACACACACACGCACGCACACACAGTGTCTGTCTCCCTACAACCACCCTACATAGCCCTTTTACATGCACACGCACACACGCACGCACACACACGGTGTCTGTCTCCCTACAACCACTCTACGTCGCCCATTTCCACACACAGAGTGTCTGTCTCTGCATTACCCCCATAAGCTTGCTCTCCACACCCCCTCACCACGCACACACATTCTTTCTCACTTTTCCTCTCTGTCTGTATTCATATATACATACACATCGTATTACGTAGGTCATGTACTGTAAGCATATACTATGTTATATGATATATAAAATGTGAACCATTTAATATACGCTATATATTATGTATATACACAATACATAATATGTATATACACATACTGCCACTCACTAGATAGTGTATATGCTACTTACATGAACACATAACTAACTACACACGTTCTCTTTCTCCCCATCCGCACACCATATATTGAAAACATATATACATTATATATATTATATACTATATATAATTATATACTACGTTTTGTATCTACAGACACAGTATAGATACACAGACACGTGCACACTCTCTCTCTCCTCTCTCCCACTCTGCCTACTCTAGGTGTTTTTAGACATAAACACGAAACATTATATTCTGTGTATTATGTAGTATATAATTTATAAAATATATAGTCACAACTATATATTATGTATACAAACAATATTTTTTTTATATACACACACACAATACTCTCTGAGGAATCCACACAGTATATTACATACTATATAGAGATATAGTATATGTACTATATACTATCTGTCATTATATATTATATATACACACATACACTACACAGAATATGTGCACACAATATACTTGCATTATATATAGACAGGATTGATTGTATACTACATATTTTAAATAAATTTTATATATACTAGACGAGATAGATACACACACATAGACACAATGTACATACACTATTCACACATGCTCTCGCTCTGCCTCCTGACACTGTTGCCATTATACAGTATACTTACTGTATATAGTATACATATATACGCACACAGTAGTACGTAATTGCATAGGCATATGTATGGTCTACATATATGTGCATACTTTGTATAGTATGCATAAACACATATACAATATACATTTTACTATATAGTATATATACACTATATACTCTGTAGTATACGTATATACTATATAATAGCAACAGGGTGTAGAGCGAGTGAATAGTATGTGCGTATACATACTATATACACTATATACTATACCTGTATGCTATGCATGTATACAGACATTCTTCTTAGCCTATAGTTACGATATATTATTTAATGTATAGTATGCATATGTGTTCTAGGTAGTGTAATATGTACTGCACCGGCTGGCAGTGCGGCTGTCTCCGCATGCTGCGACACGTCCCCGGCCCCTGCGCAGCGGGGCTGGCAGCAGGGCCGCGGCTGTGGGGCTGCGCACGGTGGGGCGGCGGGCTGGGGCCGGGGCAGCTCAGCCGCTCTGCCCCGCCAGCCGCAGCCACGGGTCTGGCGCCGCAGGAGCCGCCGAGGTGGGAGCGGCGCGGGCCAGGCGTCCCGGTGCCCGCCGCCGATGCCCGCTCGGCCGCTGCGTGCCCGCGGCGGGTGCGTGCTGAGGCACTGGCGGGTGTGGGTGTGCTCTGCAGATCGTCTCCCCAGCGCGGCCTTTGCCTCCCCCACCAGCCTTTTTTCTCCTGGAAACGTCTACCCGGCCAGTAACTGCCAATGCCGCCCAGCTACGAGGTGAGGGTGGCCCCCAGCCCGCCGCGGGCACGGCCCGCCCCGCGCAGCGCACCGCCTGAGGCAGGGCCGCCGCTGGCTAACGTAACGTGCCGCCTGTTCCTAACGTACAAACCCTCTCCGCTTCCCGGCCGTGACGTCTCACGCTCACATTAACACACCAGCGCCCTCATTACTGCCCGTGTAATGGCTCCCCACCGAACCGTGACGGGTTCGTGACGTCGGTGCCGCCACGTGCTCCTCCCGAGAGTCGCACTGCAGCCCCAGTAAGAATGATTAACTGGCTGTCGGACGCTCCACTGGGCGGCCTGACCGCGGCAGGGACATTTCCCACCGGCTGCGGGAGCTGCTGCGCGGGCGCGCGGGGCGGCCGGCGTAGACCCCGCGCTGCATAGGCCCCGCACAGCTTGTGAGGACCCCCGGGACGGGGGCTGTCGCACGCCCTCAGGAAGGGCAGGCACAAGCACAGAGCTTGCTTTTCCCCCTAAAGCCTCATTTTACTCACCTTGACTCGCCATGTTACCTTGCACCTCACCGTGCTGCCCGCAGCCCACCCTGGCGCGCAGCCGTCCCCTCGCCTCAGGGCTGCCAGTTGCTGTGCCCCCAGCTGCTGGGTTCACGCGCCAGTATTACTGGAATGAAGGCGATGATAGCACAGGTGTCAGCTAGCAAGAAAACACCTCTTTATTGGGGAAAAAAGCTCAGCTTAGCAAACTTTTAATTATGGCAGCATCGGCAGAAAAAATTCTAAACGCAGAGCCCGCGGCCGTGCAGCCAGCCAGCTCCTCCGGTCCAGGCTGCAGGCAGCTGCCTGCCTCTGCTGGGGGCAGCGCACCCCCCGCGGCGCCGCCTGGGCCCCACGCGGCTGCCCCCGCAGGGTGGGGAGCAGGGACCCCTCTGCTGTGCCCAGACCCCGTGCTGGGAGGGGGCTTTGTGCTGGTTCCTGTGCCAGGGTAGCCCCTGGCACAAAGCTGGGCTGTGGCTGTAAAACTTCCATCTGAATTTTTATTTTAATTCCAAACTTTTCTTTGTTGTTTGAGCGGGACAGGCAGCCGCGCACCCCTTACGCTCATGCCTGGGGCAGGCGAAGCTGCCGGCCGCGGCAGCCCCCCGGCACCGGGGTGTCGCAGGGAGGCCAGGAGCCGGCTCTCTCTCCACCGGTGCCTTGCGGCTGCACCGGCGGCGGCGGGTCGGCCACCGTCGGCCACCCGCACGGCAGGGGAATGGGACGGAGGCCCTGAGCCCCCGGTGAGGAAGCGGAACTTTTACCAACAAGTGAGTTTCGGCAAATAAAGAAAAAATGAACTTTTCTACCTGTGGATGCCGCAACTTACCGCCCGGGAAGCACCAGCAGTTGGGGCCGGCGGGGCTCCGGCGCTGCCCAGCCTGCGGCACGCTGCAGCCGCCCGGGGTAGCGGCCGCTCCTCGCCGCCAGGCAGCCCTGGGTGCGTTCCTTGGAGTTTCAATACACGGAAAAATGGGGGCTGTAAACAGCCTCGTTTTGGCCATTACCCATTACAGTCTGTATAGAAGAAAATTACTTTCCTTAATCATAATCACCACATAATAGTCCTTGCATGAGACAGAGCAGAAAATAGGCCTCGCTCTAGAATTTCTATTATTAATCTCACTTGTTTCTGCAGCGAGAAAGAGGAAAAGAAAAGGTTTTTCTTCCTTCTCTGCTTTTCTTTAGCAAACAGATTACCCGAGGGGAATGTTCCCTTCTTGGGAAACTCTGGCAGCCCCGGCAATGCCCAGCGGTGCCGTGGGTGCTGTCAGCGGCGCTGGCCGGTTGAGCCGCGGTGCCACCCCAACCCCTGTGTGCACGCGGCCCGGCGAGAGTCCCGGCGTGAATTCTGCAAGAAAAGGTGCCTTTCCAGCTTTGGCTCTGTGATGAAAGCCTCGACACGAGCCCGCGGCCCCCCGAGAGCCCCCCACAGCCCCTCTCCCCTTCCCGCACCGCGGCTCGTTGCTTTTGCCCGGCTGCCAGCGGGAGCGCGGCCCAGCCAGGCTGTGTGGGTGCCCGTGCCTGCCCTGGGTCCTTCTTCCGCCGGCGGGGCTCCAGGTCCAGCTGAATTTGGCAGAAGCACAGAGCCGGCTGCGCCTCTGCAAGCGCACGGAGGGGCCGCGGCGGGTGCCCGGCGTGCAGCCTGCCGCACCGGGCGGGGAGCGAACGGCCACCCCGGAGCAGAGTGGAAAAACCCGTCGCATGCAGCAGCACCGCTGCTTTCTTTTCAATTCCCCCAGCTGTTAAGGAAACCTCATGATTATTTTTTGAAGCCTGACTGATGTGTTTTAAACGCTTGGGGCCATCGATGCCAAGGAGCAGAGATTATGGGAAAGGCAGTGATTCCCCAGCGAGCGATCTTCCCTTGTTTTAAATGGTTGCCCTGGATGCCCCTTTACCTGAGCAGAAGTGTAGAGCTCCTTTAGAAACAGTATCTTGCTAATTGTACCAGAGTAATTTTGCTGCATAAAGCATCTTATTTCATAACGATGTGAGTGGTGCAGTATAATGAATGCCTGCCTGAGGAAATTAAAGTAATCAATTGCCAAGGCCAACACGTTTTAGAACAAGTACAGGAAAAAAGTGTATATAAGGGCTTTTAAGCCACAGGCTGGAAAATATGCACATAATTCTTTGATCAGTTTTAAAATATGAACAAATGCAATTTCTTCATCAGCTATGGAAATAAAAAAAAAGGGCTATGTGGAGTGGGGACTTCCACCCTCTGCTGAAAAATATTGCAAGGAACCACAAAAGCCGTTTCTACCAGAAATCCTGGCCCCACTAAGCCGCGGTGACCCTCCACGGAGCTGAGGGGGCCGTGCCTGCCCAGCTCCGGCCACCCCGCTGCTGCCCGGATGCCAGACTTTCCTTAAATACTAGTCAAATCATCCCGCAGGAGGGAATATTGCCACTTGCTCATCTGTGAGGTTTAATTAATGTTTGCAAAACACTTAGGAGATGAAAATGTACTCCAGGAGCGCTAAGCATTATACTACAGCCACCTCATCAGGGCACTTCAGTGAAGTTTGCTTAAATAACGTCGGTAGAGCACGTTGAGCCCTCAGGTAAGGGGTGCCAGGGCAGTCCGTGGTGCCACCTCCCCGCAGACGCGGCGACCCCGTCGTGCCGCGGCCCCTTGCCGGTGCCGAGCCGCGGCTCCAGGGCTGCCGTGGGGCGGGCGCAGGGGTGGCAGCCCCGTCTTGGCGCGAGTTGGGACGTGCCGCCATCCACAGAAGGGCTGGTGTCCCGGCTCCGGTACTTTGGCTCTTTCTCATCAGCACTTACTTTTTTTTTTTCGTAAAAGGATTTCCGTTGTAATCATGCTGGACAACTCCAACACAGCAGACGTTTTAATGAAGGAGTGGGACATCCATAAAAGTCTGTGCTACAGATAAAACAGGTAATACATCATGTTTATTACTTGTTACATCAAATTGAATTGCAGTGATGATCTGACGCTGAAAGCCAGTCGGAAATGAGTGGGGAACTGTGGTTGTACGCGATTTCAAAGCATAAGTCATAGCGGCATCCGTGACCCACTGCTCTCCGCCTTTTGTTGTTGAATTTATGCGGTACCCACACAAACGTCTGCTTAATTCGTCTTAAGGGGTGCCGCATAAATTCCCCAACGCTTTCCCGGTCCTTGGCTCTCTTCCTGAGCTGACACTTCACCACCACTTCTAGACAAGAACAGGACCATTAACAGTACTTTGAAAAGCAGAAATTGCTTAGGCTCTTTAGCCTTTCTTTTGTAAAACTCAATCCCAGCCCAAACCTTCATCTTAATCTAATCCAAAACAATGGTAGCCATCCTCGTACCAAAAAAGACTAACTGCTCCTGCCCCTGCCTGCCACACGAGCGCCAAAACTGTTTCAGATCTGGCAACAAATGAAGTTTTTCAGCCTTCCTCTTCCCAAAACTGGTTTCCAGTCCCTGTGTGTAAACGCAGCTTAGCCCGACCTGCAGCCCGCTCCTGCCCGTCGCCAGGCTGGCTCCCACCTGCCGGCCCCGCCGGGACCACGGAGGTCCCACGCTGAGGGGGCTGCCTCCCTCCCCACGCAACACCTTCCAGGTGAGGATGCTCCAACCTTCAGCAGCAGTGCTCCCCCCGCCAGGCCCCCCGCAATGTTTACACGCCCCTCGCATTCCGTGTTCTTCCTTTCACAAAGCCACTTTGTCATTTACTCTTGGTGACAGGTCACCACAACCCAAGCACCAGGCTGCAGCCGTGATTTATTGCTGCTGGACCTGAACACTTCTATAAAAAGAGCCATTTCTGCTTTTTTGGCTAGCACTGACAATTACAGATAGTTGACCATTTTTCTTACGAGCTTTAGCTTGCGGCTCTTTCATTCCTGGGCAGCTCAGGAGTGAACAAAATGCAGGTGGGCTTCTAGGTCTGGAGAGAAAGCTCCTTTTCTTTGCCCAGCCCGCCCTCAGCCGCAGAGCTCTGGAGGTGGGGGGAAATCCCACCAGCTGCCAGCCCCTTTCCCCACTGTAGGGACACACCTATTCCTAAGCACTATTTTAAGTAATTTGCGTTCAGCTTGCTCGTTTATGCTTAAGGGCTTTGGTTGCTGCACTCAGAAAACTTTGTTCACATCCCTCGAACAAGAAGCCGTCCGGCAGCTGCAGGTTTGGCTCATCATCGTGGTGACAGAGTTTGTATGAAGGAGGTTTCTGAACAGCAAAGGACAGATTGCTTTATAAAAAAATCCAAGACCAAAACCTAATTAAGACCATATTAAATTATTAGATTGTGGCATCTGGCTGTCCAAGTCCTGAGATTCACATGTTCTTTCTAATGCTTTAAACTGTGTTTTGAGCTTGTTTAAATTAATTTAAAATTCATTACAGGATGTCTTTTTGGACAAAGTTTAGCTGGTTTAAGATGTAATATTATTATTCTCGGTCTTGGTAGCTCTTGGTGTTCTGCTTGCAACCAAACTCCGACCCACGCGAGTTACCCCAAGCAGCACCTCCTGAAGAGCCCCAGGGCGAACGCAGCCCTGGACCAGCCAGCACGTCCCTCTTTACTTCTCTAAACATCAGTAGAAACCATTACATGTAACTTTTTTTCACTTTTAACTTTTTCACAGAAGCTATTCATGCATTCAAATCAAACTGACACCTTGGCTCTGCATTTCTTTCCAGTGAACAAATGGATTGGAATTTTTTGCTCATGACAGGCTGACCCTCACTGCAGCAGCAGGGCGGGTTGTCGCCAGGGCAAGACCTGGTGCCACCAGAGTCCCCCCGCTCCTGCCCCAGGCCAGGGGCTTGTCCCCTCCTTCACCTCCCGGCAGATGAGCAATAGGTTTCTGTCTATTTGGTGTTGCAAAACGCGCTTCAAAGACACGTTCCAGCTCACTGGGCTAATTCCCAAAGCCGCGAGCTTGAGCCCCCTCTGCACGTCGCTCCACATGCTGGACTCTCGCAGTGGTCTCAGTGTGGTTTCCACTTGAACACATGAGACCTAAAAGCTCTTCCCCTGCTTAGTCCCCCAAATAATTTGTACTGGGGTTCTTAACAGAGGAAAAAAACCCGCATGTGCAGTTCCCTGCAACTCAACGCACAATGCACTGCCTATATCTGCAGCCTACTCTATACAATTCTGCTTCCTCATTAAAAAAAACAGACCAACCATCGATTACATCCTGCTGGCTTTAATAAGCTCTGGGAACTATTGTTCTCGCCCCCAGCAGCTGAAGCTGCCCCTTGCAATGGTCTTGACTTCTTGCTTTGGCCGTGTGGCGATTGTGCAACTGCGCAGCCCCGTCTCCTCCGAACGTAACTAACAAATAAACACGTTTTGCGGGAGGTTGTGCCCTGGTGTTTTGGGTTTCCTGCCTGTGCCAGGCAGTTCCAGGGGCTGCCTGGGTTTCCGACACGAACATTTTGCCTTCCTGGGATGAGCGCAGCCTGGAGAGCTCACCTGCCATGGATGAGCCCCCCCCCCCGGCTCCGCGGACCCGTCGCCTGCTGCCCCTCGCGTCCTTCCCGCTGCCCCGGGCAGCCGCAGGGCTCTGCGTTAAGAGCGTTCTTCACCTCCTGCGAGGGAGCTTTCTTTCAGTTTGCCTTAGCGGTGGCTCGTTTCACCTTTAATATGTTTTGGCAGGACTGAAGTATTTATTTTAGCCAAGTAGTGAAAATAGTTTTGAGCATGTTAGCAATCTATGCGATTCCTGTCAAGCCACTGCTTTTTTTAATGCAGTGGCTTGGATTGACCTGACTTAGCTCTAAGCATGCACAATCAATCAAGATCAAACTTTACACCATATACCATTTCCTCAGTTTTAATAACTTGCACAGTGAAATATTTTGCCAGTTCTGACACGCCACAGGCTCACGCTGGAAAGCGCTGGCTTGTTTAGCTTTTTCTAATCCATTATAACATTTTCATTTTACTCTTCATAGGAGTCAACTGGACATGTAAGAGCTCGGGGTAGGTTTGGATAACAGATGACAACAGCGAGTGGTTTTCAAGATACACCACCTCTGACTGCAGAAAGCTCCCAACAGTCACTGCTGCTTTCATTTTTTTACTTCCTGTGGGATTTAAGATTGCCATTGTCCTGTCCCAGCCTGTGACCCAAACATTGGTGTCCTATCAGGATACAGATCTAGTCTGAATGCTCACTAAAAAATACACATTCTTGCTTAGTCACTCATGCATTGCTCTTCACTTGCAAGCAGACCGCATTCTGCAAAGTCACTGGCAGGATGACTTTAGCAGTCGTCTCCGTGGCCAGCATCATGCCACTAAAAGGTTTTACGGGAACGCCATTGCATTATAGGCTAAAATATCACCAGTCCAGGTTTTAAGAGCTGCACTGGATTCTTTAACCAGGTACGTTTTCCTTCCACTACAGCTTTAGAGCCTACATACTCCATTACTTCTCAAATCTGTTTTTAATTGAAGTTGGTTTTGTAATGCAGCTACATGGGCGTTATTTGATAAATGTGAATGGTAGTAAATGCCCTTAAGCCAACTCTTCAAAAGCAGAGAGCAAGTTTTATAAATGTGCTTCATAAACAGCAATATTTTCTAATTTCATAGAACAACAAGAACAAACCACCAGCTTCTTTCAGAGATAGATTAGTTCCCTGTAGACAATACATCGATCCTAACAGATTTCCATCTATTTTCAGGACTTTCAAAGAACCGCTATTACTATTCAATTATCGTGCTTCAATAAGCAACTTAAAACCTATATATTGCATGCTTTTAGTTAAAAAAATGTTCAGTAACCCTGTTTATGACATATAATGTAGTGCTTGCTCAGAGAAGTCTGACAGAGCGACGAGCGGCCACACGGCATCGCCACAAGCCTCCCAAGGGAAGTTGCTGCGGTCCGCGGGCAGCCAGCGCCCATCCTTGCGCGGCTCTCGCGACCAGCGTGCCTCACCGAGGGCGAGACCGGGGCGCCCGCGGGCGACGCCGCACCATCCCCTGTGCAGCTGCCCAGCTGGGCAGCGGAGAAACCCCAACCGCTGCCGCCCGGCGCCGGCGCCGGCGCAGCCAGAGCAGCAGCTGCCCCACGGGCACCACACGCCATCCTTGGAAGGTGACGACCGCCAGGTACTTCACCAGTGAAATACCAACATCCTTCCCCCGCCGGAGCGCAGGCAGCCTCTGACAGGACAGCCGGCCACCACGGGTGCCGGGCTCCTGCAGATCTCAGGGTGACACTGAATTTTACTGCGAAACCCGAGGCGCCGCGTAAAACTTAATTGCCCCTGTGTGTTGTAAAGCCAGAGACTGGTCTTCGGCCAGTGTCAGCAGCACAGCTCGGCAGCGTCTCTCTCGGGCAAAACGGCAACGGTAGCATTTAATTTCCCCCAGCTCCCCGCTGCCCCCCAGCCCGTCCCCGGCGTGTCTCGCCGCTCCCCGTCGGCTCCCCAGGGAGAGGCTTCGCTGCTGGGTGAGCACCCACTGCCGCCACCTGCGGTGCGCCAGGTTTTACCCGAAATCACAAAGGAAAACCGAGAGCGCGCCAACAAGTGGACCCGTGGCTCCTGAATCCGGCTCCGGAGTCCTAACTGAAGGTCACCCCGCACCTCGGTTTGAGGTTATTAATTTTCATACTTGTCTAGTCCTTCATGAGTGTTATGAGCGATGAGCAATGACGGCTCACGTGTCTGCGTACACATGCACACCTATATATCCCCTTACGTCGGAACACTATGGCAGAGAAACTATGTTTCACATCATTTCTAGTGTCATCTTTGATTAATTTGCATCTCCTCGTTATCGCTCATCCTTCGTTTCAAAGGTGTCCTTCAACTAGGACACTGGGAGAGGGCCAAGGAGTGAAAACCAGCAAGGAATAATCCAAAGGTAGAGTCTAGGAA
Source organism: Phaethon aethereus (assembly GCF_964289735.1). Classification (NCBI taxonomy): domain Eukaryota; kingdom Metazoa; phylum Chordata; class Aves; order Phaethontiformes; family Phaethontidae; genus Phaethon; species Phaethon aethereus. The sequence goes on along the minus strand of NC_138595.1, from coordinate 714,947 downwards.
AGCCTTTCGGACGGTTGCACCGCTGGCTTAACGCTCCCATCCCCACATCGCTTCTTCCCACATATTATTTCTTTGTTACCGAATTAGCTTTCCCCAGAACCGATTCATCACATCCCAAGGGCTGCAGAGTTCCTCTTACGCCCTGTTAATCAAGGAATAAAGGAGTGAACGCGTATGTCTTTGAGAATGACAGCGGGGCACTTGACAGCTAAATGGAGCCGCAATATGCAGAAATACAAACATCCATGTGCAATTTATCCGCTTTCTCCTGCGCCCCTCCCCTCAGCGCAGCGTGTCTGGGTGACGCCGCGTCTGAAGGTTGGGTCCGTTACGGTTCAGGCACCAGAACCAACGTGGCACTAAAACGGCGGCGCGGGAGGGTTCCCAGCGGCACGGTCCCGCGGCTCTCCCCGTGCAGAGAGCGACCGTTCTGCCAGATTACCGGAGCATCCCCTCTGCCATGCAGTGTAAATCACAGCCACAACTTATCACTATATCGCTGGCAAAATAGTCTGAAAACACAAACAGAACTCATCTGGGGAGATATTTCATCTTAAGAGCTGATGACAAGGTCAGCAGTGCTTAAACAGGTCCTTCAGCTCAAGGTCGGCCCTTTCTGCTCATCCTATTTAAGACCTGCGTGATGCCGACCTCCGTACCCCACTCGTGCGCTCTCGAGGCCGCTGTGAGAGCTGCAGGGTTCGTGCCTCACCTGGAAAGCCCGCGTTGTAGTACAGCCGGCACGTCCGCAGGAGAGGCCGGCTTTCCGCTGCGCTACGGGGAGCTCGCTGGCAATCTTTGACCCTGTGCCGAATCCAAGCAGAGTTCTGTAAAACACCCTATAGCGGGGTCATCATCTGGAAGTCCCCCAGAAGGACACTGCTGGCCTGGGCTTCGGCCCTTGAAGTCTGCAGCCCAGCTGACAGCTCTTGAGCACGTTGGAAGCACACTTCAAAACAAGGTCAGTCAGCGTGCTGTACCTACTGTGTAAATGGAAAATTGATGTACGCAAAGCTGCTCGTCTTCCTCCAAGACATGCCTCGGCTGTAACGTCTGAAACAGCCGGCACCACCACTGACTATTGTCAAGGCTATCTCGCTTCGGTTAGAAGATGGTTTTCCACACCAAATGGATGTCTAGCACAGAGAAACCACACCTACAAAGAAGTAGTCCAAGACACAAGACAGACAGGAAGGACGGAAGGAGGCACGGCGGTCCCAAGCATTTGCTCTGCTTGGCAGCGGCGCCGAGACCGCAGCCGGGGCCGCAGGGCAGGGCTCCGCGGGTGCCGTCCCCGACACAGCGGGAGAAGCACTTGACAGCCAGCGCCGCTTAAATCTTCCAGCGCATGTGGCAAATAAGAATCATTATATATAAAATTATATGACTCGGGCTAGTTAATTATCAAAGGGAAAAGCAGAACAATGCACAACATTTCCCAAGATTGCCGAAAGCCTTTTAAACCAGGCTGCCTTTCAACAGCCGTTATCAGCTTCTCATTAAACCCAACTCCAAGTGCTTTTGCTGAAACGGAGCCCGTAACAGAAATCTAATAGGACGCCTTTTGCAAAACCGCGCGAGTAAACAGTTTGGATCCCGTTACAAAGGCTGCCTTTTGCCGACTGGCAGAAATCTCGCTTTCTGACTAAGATGCGTATTCGCGGTGACCTGAATATAGAATTGCCTTGTGCCACATTCTTTTTTTCCCCCCCCTTTTTCCCCCCATGTGTATTTTTGCAGCGTTGAAAATAAACCTACACCAACAGGAGCCCCTCCAAGAGGACCGGTTGAAAAGACCATCCTTCTTTTTTGTTCAAAAACTGTTCTGTGTCTTTTAGGTCAGAGAGACACTTCACAATTAAAATTTTCATCAGAAATGAAACACTCTTTCCGGCTTTGCAGATAGTGAGAAGAAAAAAATGTTATCACTGTGTGGCATAGGTGTTTGCTCAGAAAACGAGCCCTCGCCTTTAAGTGTGTAGGAAGCCCAAGTGTGTGACTATACAACATGGAAACAGTTTGTTCTTTGCCTAATACAAAATTAAACATTATGAAATTCACTGAGTGATATATTTTGTCCCATGAGAGATTAGCTTCAGAAATACAGCGACAGAAAAACACTCATCTTTCATTATCATGCCAGTTTTTAAACAGCTGGGAAATACTACTTCCCTCAAATGAGCAGACTAGATGAAAACAATGTTCTACCTCCGCCTCCCCCCCAACACCACCACGTTTCCCTTTTCCCATGGAAATTTTCCATTTAAATTAAGTTTCCTTTTTATTATCACCCTCCTTTTTTTATTTTTCTGGCACATCTTTTCTTGCTGTTAGCCTTTTTTTCCCCCTACATATCTATTTTTCATTTTCTTCTATTGCCAAGAGCAACAAAACGTATCCGTGTGCATGTGCTGGGGGAAGGAGGGGTGAGGAAAGGAGAAGAAACAGGAGAGAAAAAATAGAAAGACAGCAAGGGTGAGAAAAATAACCCGATAAAGAACAATTGCTGGAAAGACCAGCTAAACTGGTTGAGAAGTCACTTCCATCAAAACAAAAAGTTTTCCTGTTTTGCTGGTTAAGGCCACTGTCCTTTCTCCTCCTTGACTGTGTCCCAAGCGTAAGCGGGAGTTAATCGCTCGCTGCTCATTAAAGCCACTGCTCTGCGTTAGGAACTCTTTAACAGGGAGCAAAACAAGCAGAAACAAGTAATTTCTGGTGTCTAAGCTGCTCTCAAGCTACTTCTGCTGACAGCTTTCCAGATGCCGTGCCGAGAGGGGAGAGGCCCTGGCGAACGCACGCTGGCTCCGCGAGCTGCCCGGGATCAGGCGCGTTACGCTATCGCAGGCTGCTGTAGAGGGAGACTCTGATTTGTGTATTTCGCTGATACATTTCGACGCTCGCATTTGCATTAACAATCCGATGAAAAATTTATGACTGTTAAACTTATCCTGTATGTCATAATTAAACACAAACAATCATTTCCAAATAACTATTTACCATATTGCATATTCAATTGTGCAATTAATCTCAACGACTCTTTCTCCTTGTAAATAAATATAGGCGGTAGCGCATTCCGCCATAATGCACTCCCAACTGCGTCCAGCGGAAGATGAAGAGTCAATCTGACATTTCAAGAGAGCGCGGTTACCTGCTTAATAAATAGATTGGAAACCCTGCCATTTTCAAATAGATGCCTCCCCCTCCCGCTGACTATTTGTTCTGCGGAAAGCCTCTGAGAGAGATTTATAGGACGAGTGCTGTTTAAACGTTAATCTCAATGCAGGAGAGGAGGGAAGCGGGCTGCGCTCGGAGCTTTGCCAAGGGACCCGAGAGCCGAGGGGGGACGTGTGCGAGCCAGCCCCCAGCCCCGCCGCCAGCGACGGCTCCGCAGCCTGAACCCGCACGACGGCGAGCGGCGGGGCAGCCGGGGCTCCGGGGGAGTCCAGCACCTGCGGGGGCACCGACAGGACCGCCGCACCCGTGACCAGCTCTAACGATGAGCCAGCGAGGGGACGTGCTGGCAGAGCTGCAGCGAGAACTGGCGGTGGCAAGCGGCCGTGGCAAAACGAGGATAAACGCCTGGGAACGGGCACGGCTCTGGGCGTACTGTCCCTGCCAGCCCAGATGGGCTTCTGCCGGCAGAGGCTGGGGTGGCCAGCGAGGGGCGGCCTCGCCGCCGGCGCAAACCGGGGATGCTGCCACTCGCCGCGACGCCGGTCCGTGCCCAGTCAGTGGCACTGTAAGCAGCGTATCGTGAGGGTTCAGCAGCAGCCTGTTTCCTTTCAGGCATAAAAAATGAAATAGCGATCCGCTGATGGGTTCCGGTTGGTAGACGGTTTCACATGAAACTGCACTTGTCCTGAGAACAAGGTGAATGAAAGACTTAATGGAGTTCGGCGATGCAATACAAATCACAGCGTCCCTTTGCATTACCAACAACACACGCTGTGCTCCCCCTGGGTCCCTGTTCTCTTGAACGCTCCGCTAGGAAGCTTTTTATAAATAGGATGTCTCACTTAATGTCCTCTCCCAAACATCGTATTAATCACCCTTTAAGAATGCATGGTCTCGGGGAATAAGGGCTGCGCTGGGTGTGGGGAAGACATCGCTCCTATTTTAGCTCTGCGCCAACTTTCTGCAAGCCCGTGCCGTTTCCCCGTGGCTGGCGCTACCGCCGCAGCACCGCTCTGTTGCGGATGGCCGTGGAGGTGCCGCCCAGGAGGGCAGCTACCACACGCGCAGCCGGTACCACCACCAGCACCGAAAGCTCCGCCGCCGGGGGGGCTGCAGAGGAGGGGCCACGGGCGGCTGTAAGAGGAGGAGGGGACGGAGGGGACCTCTTCTCGGGGCCCCTGAGCTCTGCAGCCTCTGCGAGCAGCTATAAAGGAGGCTGAAGGGTACTTGGTAGCTCAAGAGACTGCTAATTGGCTATGAAGGATTTCTCCTCTAGATTGTGGGTTTATATTGTCCCCAGGTCGGTGATAGTGACTGGAAGCTATTTCCACCTGGAGACCTATGTGAAGTGAAGTCAAATGATTGCCCCGGGCTGGGTCCTAGCAGACCCGTTCTCACAAACTGGTACTGCTTGTGGAGAGACGGAAATGGCTGGAAGTGCAACTGCAGAAGGGTTAACCGTTCCTCGTCACGCAGGGTCAAATGGGTTCCACGCAGCGGGCGAGGTGGGGGATGCTTGTAACGCTGTCGTGCATGCTCCGCTCTTGCAATGGCCGGAAGATTTCAGCTCTCTGGGCTCTCAGCTCACCAGCTTTCAGAAGCACTGGATTCCCTAATGAAAATCAAATCATCTGGAAGTATTTAATTTTGCATATGTGAATTTTTGTGCCAGCACTATCAGTCCCATATTTGCAGGGTGTTTCCTAATCTTTACTGTAAACACATTTTCACAGGTCAGAAGCAAAGCATGAAAATCACCAAAAATATTTGTATCGTGAAGATTTTCAGTTCTGCAGTAAAGGCAATGAGGAAAAAATCCGGTTTGAGAGAAGCAGAAGTTGCAGCGAGGGACCTGCTGTTCCGAGCACCCTCGCTGCGCCGCAGGGCAGCTGCCCCCGTCGCCGCTCCTGCAAAGGGCACGTGTACCGGAGCAGCCTCCGAGCTGGGCGATGGCTGGGGAGAGGGACCCCACCCTGGGCCGGGGGCGGCAGACCCCCCTGCGGACACGCTGCGCCGGGGGGCCCGACCCCGGGGGCTTCCAGAGCACGTGCGCCGCGGGCACCCCCACAGAAAGGGGCACGAGGGGGGCACGGCCGGGGGGGCCTCCCCCCACCATTGGCACTGCGGGATCAGGGGAAGGCTCTGGCACGAGGGTCGGCTGCTGCGGGGCACTGGAGCAGGGAGCGCGCTGGATGACGTCCTAAAAAAGTGACCTCTGACCACCAGCAACCCTTGCCACGGCCGTCACACGCCAGCGTCCGGCTATGGCAGACGGGAGCGCACAAAGACCGGACGCCCAAATTCAGCAGCGAACGCCGGCCGGGTGTTTTAACTGACCCCGGAACAGGGTGCCCTAACGTTCCGCCGGGAGCCGTGGCCCCGGGCAGCAGGTTGCGCACCAGCTGGGAAGCTGCCGGGAAGGCGGCGGCTCCGGCAAGGCGTGGTGACCCCCTCTGCATTGCACAGCTTTGACGCGCTCCCACGGGGGACTCAAACTGTTCCAAACAAACGCAACTTACTGGCTCTTTCCCTGTCTCGCAGTCCCTAACAAAGTTGTTTTCATTATCTGGGAAACCCCTCGTGAAGCGTTAGCATCTTCAGAAACCCTTGTAAGTGGAGCCAAATTAGGAAAGCGAGCAGACAACACAGGCGGGGAAAACAGATTTCATTTTCTATGTATCAGTTCCTATTAGTTTCAAAGATAGGTCTCCATTACACCCACTGTTTGCCCACGGTCAGAGCGCATCCAACAAATTGAAATTGAAACGTGTCTGCTGATGAGGCTGGTGCTGCTGTTAGATTTAACTATCAATCACCAGCTGAGCGCAGTATAATGCACTTCATTAGGTATCGGTCCTATAGACATTGCAACTGAGCGCTGCGGGCAAACCAGAGCAAAGCTCTCTGCAACGATCGCTCGGCTTACAAACAGCTGGCGGGGAGTACCTGCAGCATACGGGTTATACCTCTGGTCTTGAGAAGGCTTCCCCGCCCGGCTGCTCCACACGCTTGTGCCAAACCCCGCCACCCGCCCAAATCTTTTCCAGCACCGGCAACGCATCTCTGGGTGAACTGCTTAAAAATTCTGGTAGCGACTCGCGCACCCCTCGCCGCAGCTGAGCCGTGCTCGGGCCGCGCTCGGCAGCGCGACGTCGAGGACTCTGCGGAGCGGCAGCCCCGGGGACGGGGGCTGCGGAGCCCGCGCCGCCCCGCTGCTTCCCCCGGCCCCTCGGCCCCTCCGCGGGGTCCCAGCGGCCGCCGCAGGGGTTCCCTCTGTGCTGGGGATGGGAGAGGGCGCCCGGGGCTGCTCCCCAGCCACCCCCCCGGCTATGGGAGATGCGTGGCTGGAGAGCCATCGGGAAGAAAATCTGCCTCCTAAATCGCTAATGAACAACATCGCTCCTTGCTAGCATGTACGCAAGGAAATTTGGCTCTCCTGCTGCACTAATGCAACTTGCGAAAACTGACTTGCAAGGCGGGATGTTTTTTCCAGGGTAAGCCAATGTTCCAATTATCAGTAAATTGCCAGCACTTGGAACTACGCTGCATATTAATTCAAAGCAAGTGAATGTTCATTGAATTACCCAGAACAGCAAATAGTTCTTTGTGGGGTATGCAAATAATCCCAGGGTATCTAGGAAATTGGGAAAAGAGATTTTAAAAACTAATTTGCCTGGGCAAAGTAAAAATTTTAAGGGAAATTAGTAGAAGAAAGGATTATCAATGAAATGGTTGTTTTGATTGTTATGAGCTGGGCCGTGTATTCGTGATTGGAAAAAGCAGCCCCGTGCCACCCGTCCCCCCGGCGCTGCAGGGAGGCTGCCCGGCCGGCGCGAGGCCGCGCGGCACCGCTCCTTGGCGGCGATCTCTTTTTCATTTGGCACAGGACAAACCTACCGCGTGGAGCCTTTCCTTGGCCGGGGGAGGACGGGCAGCCCCAGCTCTGCCTCGTGGGCCCCCGGGCTCCCCGAGGCAGAAGAGCCGCAGAGAAAATGCTGCAGCGAAGCAGGAGGCGATTCATGGGTTGCCGTACTTTCCCCATGAAGACCAAACTCTACTGTCTCTTCAGCTCGGTGGCCATTAGAGTCACTGCAACGAACTGAGGGTTTAATAAATGCACATGGCTTCAGGGCTTTTTCTCCACAACTTTTTTTTCTTTTTCTAATTCAGCTCCCTCATCACTGAGCTAATGCACTAATGGACACTTACCATTACCTAACTTCCGACCTAATGGGCACAGCAAATAAGTGAAAGGCTCATAAAATCAAATTTACTGAGCATCGTTTCTTTTGCTGTCCAATAACCAAAACTATTTATTAGGTTAAACAGATGTAGGGTACGGAGTTATATTCATCTCGTATTAAAGCTGTTACCCGGACACGCGGATCCCAGACGCTCTAGCGACCACAGGGAAGAAAGGAGGGCTGCTCTGGCGGCACTCACCCGCCCACGGCCTGGCGGACACGGGGGCTGGCATCGCCATTGCCAGCAGGAGCAGCCGCCGGACACCCCTCGGCCACAGCTGCGTTGCACCCCCCACCAGTGCCGGTGCGGCTGTGGCGTGCGTGATGAACGTAACCTCGGTCTCCACTCTAAAATCCCTGCCTTCCCTTCTTTTCCAGTACTTCTCCCGTGAATAACCTCCCTACAGCTCACTTCTTCCTCCAGCTCCTCGTCTGAGCAGTCCTCGAACAGGGACATTCACTAGCGCTGCCATCCTCCTCCTCCCCGCCCTGGAGCCCTCGCCGCAGCCGTGAAACCCTCTGGGCAGGCAGTGCCAGTGTTCGCCCCCCGCCTTCCGTGGGGTCCGACACCGAGAACCGCCCGAGTAAAACCAACCCACTTACCTTTGCAACCCAAACACGCCCGGCCTGACTCGCTGCCGTCCTGCTCCTTCTGCTGGCGTTTGACTACCCTGACGGGGATGCTGCTGCTCGGAGCGAGCAGCCGCCCGCGCGGTCCCGCAGCGACGCCGCCGGGCACGGAGGTAACGTGCCAGGAGCAATCGGACCTGCACACACAGAGCTGGAGATACATCTGTGTATGTCTATAGATCCATCGATCCATCTGTGGCAGGGTCTCGCATAACGTATGACGAAAACGTGCCGAAAGAGATTAGCACCAACGATGCCTTCTGTTTTCTGCAAAAGACAGAAGTTCAGCTTGTGCTCTGGCATTCAGTTCTTTCTAGAAATATAAAGAGCATTTCAATGTAATCAGCTTTACGAATAGCAAAGAACAATCTGCTGCCTTTAATGGGTAGTATCCTCTGCCATCAAGGCTGCCTTTAGAATTTCACTGTCTTCCATAAAGAACAGTTTTACTGGATTATCAGTGACGAGAACGGCTGTAACGAAAGACGAGTTGATAGCAATTTTTTTCTCTGAGTCTGGCAAATTCCTTCCACTGAGGCGATCACATGAAGTTCACGTGCCTTTGCTGAATCCCTGAAGAGATCTTGGGCCTTCACCTCCCCAGGGCTGGACTGGCTGTGTCTCCCACCTCTCCATCGGCCCACGGCGGGCCCGAGGCAGAGTGCGGTGGGCTCTCTCCCCTTCTCTGCCCCGCAGAGGCCCGACAAGCTGCCGGAATTGTTCACCCTGGAAACCGCACGTGGTGACAGCAAAGCACAGGCGGCTTTTCTTCACGTGCCATTCACGCGCGATGCAAGGTCCAGCGAAACACAGATGGGACCACTGAGTACAGTAGCCTGGATCACGGGCAAATGCGTTGTAGATGTTTAGATGTTTAAATCTGAACAGAGCTCTGCAGAGACTGGAGAAGACCCACTGCGCACCCCCCGGCCAAGCGTCCCAGAGGCTCTCCAGCAAAGCGCCCTCAAAATGATGCAAAGCTACAGGAAGGACGCGGGACAGTTCATGGCCTGAGCGGCCCCAGCTGGAAGATACTTTGTTCCGTCAGAGCACCCAGGTAGTGCCGGAGGCAGCGCACGTGCTCCTGATGGCATTTTCTGGAGCAGGGGCCGAGCCTGACCGGCCCCGGCCCCCCGGCCTGGGGGGGTCGGGCTGTGTCAAGAAGAAAGCGGCGCGGCAGGATGGAGCCCCCGTAGCTGCCACAAGCCCCGGAATGGAAAAGTGCTGTTAACCTTCACGACAGCGTCTGGTTGATAAATACCCAAAACAGAGATAGATTAGATGAACTTTGAAAACTTTCTTATATATATTTTAAGAGATCTTGCTCGCTAAGCTATTTTTTTTTCTTTTCTAAACTCCCAGGGCCCTAGTAAAGTCAGTCAATACACCATTACAATCATTTGGGGAACAGTAAAGCTGTGAAAAATAGCATTTGCACTGTGGATTTATAGAAACCATTTGAACTATGGTAAGCCTTGAAGATAACTCTGAAACGTATCTTGATTTCTCAATAATTTCTTGACAATCATTAAAAGAAATGAAAACTCTGCACCCTGGGCAGACACAGACTGGGAAAGCACCACGAGGAGGGGAAAAAAAGTATTGTCAATACTGAAGAAAGCGTGTAAGGAGCGTCCCAAACGAACCGGCTCACTCGGCAGGAGAGGGGCAGCCGGAGCTCTCGCGCTTCGGTTTCCATACAGCCGTCCGGCCAGCCGGGACGCCCGCACGCCAGGGGCGAGCTGGCACTGCCGGCGCGGCGCGGCCCGGCTGGCGCCCCTCGACGCAGACCCTCGCCCTGCGCCTTTCGCCGAGGGACCACCAGTGCCGCCAGCCCAAAACACAAGGAATGGCTCGTAACAACCAACGGCGATTCCCTGTGCGAAATGGGCATTCGGTCCCCAGAAACCTTCCCCAAACCTCCCGTTCTCCTCTATAAATCCACCTCGGCCCCTTCTGCCCGAGGGGGCTGCCCTCCCCGGCAAAAGGGAAGCTCAAGCCACGCTTCGCCGCGCACGCTGAGGAGCGGGTGGGCCGGCCCGCAGGTCTGCGCGGCTGGTGAGCCGCGGCTGTCCCGCCAGCCGGAGCCAAGGGCTCTCGCCAGAGTTCGAGGATTTACTTTTTGCGCTTCAAAGTCCTGCTTCATAACGTTCATTTAATTGTTACCGTGGGCTCTGTAACTTGACATCGGGGGGTGGCGTGAACCTCAGCGTACGCGGTGATGCTGGCTAGGGATCGGGGCTGTTCTGAGGTGGGGTGGACGATGGGGTCCCTCCCGTCCCCCTTCTCTTACCAGGCAGCCGGCTTGACTATTCTCCAAAACAAATCGAAAGCAGCAGCAGCGCGCATCGCACCCGAGTAATGACATTCCAGGCTTGAAAGCAGTGCCGTACGCACTGTTCACGATGAATCAAACCGACTCTCTAACGTCTCCTGACCTACCTCTCAGATGCTTTATGCTATCTGCTTAAGGCAAAACTCTTGCTAGGGATTAAAGCATTCGTGGCAGATGTCCAAAGGTCAGGAAAGGCCACACTGCAACCACAAACTAAGAAAACTAATTGCCAATGTCTTGGCAATTTCAGCATTGTATTTTGCCTCCAGGGCAAGAACAAAACTTTTTAAAACTGGGAATTATCTTACCAGTGGGAAGAGCTGGAACCTCCCCTTAAAGGGCAGCGTCCTTCAGAGCAGAAACCAGCCACTAGATCTACCTTTCTTGCTGCGACTTGAGAAGAAAGTATCAATAGAAATCAGGATCTATTTTTGCTCTTAAATCCCTTGATTTCCTTCAGTAGTAAGGCTGTAAACAGGATCAGGTAGGAAAGGATTTGAAGCCATTAAAAAACTAAACGCCTGGTTTTCTCACCTATCAGCTGCAGCTCAACTTGGTCTCCAGCACAAGTGCCGCTTTGCAGCTGAGGAGCGAATGCGTGGGTAATATTTTTAACGGCTCCCTGCCAGGCAGCAGGGCCGGTCTGGTTCTGAAGGCAATAGCGGTACCAGCCCGGCACGGCAGTGCGGTCTGTAACACGTGAGAGCGAATTCTGCGTGACCTGCCGACGCCAGGCGCCCAGCCAGGCTCCCTCCCGAGACGCGCTCCATCCTAACAGGCCGAACAGGAAAGCAGCGCGCGCGCAAAGTGCCTTCCATGCAAGGAGCTCAAAGTTCGCCGCAAACATTCATCAGCCAGATGCACATCATCATCCCCAGGATGAAGCCTCAGTCAGCCAAAGCCGCGCACGCAGGCAAACAAAACAAGGAATCCATTCACCCCTTCCCACGGGCAGGCAGGGGTTCAGCCATCTCCAGGAAAGCAGGGCTCTGTCATGCCTAACGGTGACTTGGGAAGACAAACGCCATCACTCCGAACATCCCCCCCCTTCTACTGCTTCCCCCAGCTTTTTAGATGCTGAGCATGACGCTGCGTGGTACGGGATATCCCTTGGGGCAGTTGGGGTCAGTTGTCCTGGCTGTGTCCCCTCCCAGCTGCCCGTGCCCACCCAGCCTCCTCGCTGGTGGGGTGGGGTGAGAAGCAGAAAAGGCCTTGACTGTGTGTAAGCACTGCTCAGCAATAATGAAAACATCCCAGTTATCAACACTGTTTTCAGCACAAATCCAAAACATAGCCCCATACCAGCTACTATGAAGAAAATTAACTCCATCCTAGCCAGAAGCAGCATACAGTTGAAATTTATACATTAAAGTACATACAACTGGATCGATCATTGCTGACTGTTAAATTACCATGAATTTACACTATTTAGCTATTCTGCATACCTTTCCCTTATTTATGATCTCCCTCTATCGCTGGTCAGATCTTTGTGCTGGGGCACACGCTGGAACTAGGGTTACAGTCACGTACCCCGTTCAGCGGCGGTGTTTCGGGGCGATGCCCAAGCCCTGGCAGCGGCCGGGCCGTACCCCGCCCGGCGCGTGAGCCCCTGACGGCTGCCTAAATCTTCGCGCGGATGCCGGGTATCACCATGCTGCAGTTCGTCACTGGGGTTAATGAAAGTTAAGTAAGTAGCTAGGAGTACAATGCTGGTAGACTTTCAGTTAATTTAGCAGATTATGTCAGATGTACAGTCACAGCCTATTTAACATTCTCCTTCATTAACCTCGGTTATGACGAACTGTACTGCTGCGTGCTGCACTTCAGATCCCATTCATCAATCCCCCACGACTTGTAGCGACGCCACTTTCTTTTCACTGATGGTGATAGAGGAAAATTTCAATTAATTCTGCTGCTTTCCAGTCGAGACCGGCTCAGGAACGACGCGGGGGCAGGCCTCTGGTAACCCTTGGTGGTGCACGAAAGGGGCGATTCCGAAGTTGGCGCTTTGCCCTTTGGGTTAGGTCAATATGTGAACCTGGTGGACACCAGGCTACTTAGGAAGCCGCCTCGCAGATGAGCTGAAAAATTGCTGTCCTAAATCCTGAGGGTCTCTGAGAATTTTTTTATTTGTATTTAATGATGATTTTTGTCAGAGCTGGTTGAGTATCTTCGAGTTCTACTCAAAAATTTGCCTCCTTCTGGGAGGCTGAGTTTCTGTTCCATCAGGGACAGGACTTTCACTGACAGTACAGGGACTTCAGACTGAGAGAGATGAAATTAGATGTGTGATGTATGACAAATTGTTGTTATATCTCAGAGAAAGTTTCATTATTGCAATTTTCTTATGTTCCCGAAATGAAAAACAATTCTAGTAAAAGAAGTCCTCTGGAAGAGGGAAAACTTCAGTTATTTCAAAGGTTCTGTTTGAACAAAATGTAATTTCACTTGAGCCTGACCTGTGGAAAGTGTTAGAAAACGAACATCTGATTCCGAAAATATGAAAGTAGGCTACTCCTTGAGCATTGCATAAGCGCGTCTGAACACTGCAGCCTCCCCGGAGTGTTTTTTTCTTGTGAGTTCCCCCCAGAATACGTGTTTTGTTGGAAGTACGTTGCCTCAAACACCTGGAGCTACAACAGTGCCATTTTCCAGTGGAAACACTGTTGGCTGTAAGTATTCGGGCAGGCACCAGCCGAACATCCCGGGGGGCTGCGCACACCTTCCCGCTGCAGAGCGCAGCGCTGCCGTGCGCAGCCACCAGCACGCTGTTAATAAAAGGGAAAACAGTAACGCTTTCCTCTGAACCTGCCGGCCCACGGCTGGTGCTCTCCAACACTTTCCAAATAATAGTCCCAGTTAAAACAAGCGGTACCCACCACTGTCAGGCTGGGAGTAGCAGCAGCGCTGGCTGCAGCCAGCCTAGGAGAAGGTGGCAGGTCCCCGGTGCCCGTAAGCCCGGCTCTGGCCATCCCTGCGGTCCCCAGCCCGTTGACGAAACCGCCTGCGAGGAGCCGCGGGGATCTGGACCCCGCTTGCCTGGGAGCGGAGGAGCAGGGCGGCCGGGGGGCACCAGGGAGGGTGCCCGGGGCGGCTGGGGGGCCGCTTCCCCGGGCAGGGCGACGCGTGGGGGTCTCTGCATCCCACCGCGGGCACGTACATCCGCCGCACGGGGCACAACGCACGCGCGCAAGCTCTCACGCCTTTCGAAAGGCAGCGTACGCTCTCCGGGATGGATGGCATCCTGGCTGCTGCAGTACAGCGATAGTTAATCGCTGAGTTACGCGGGAAGCCAGCCCATCCAGATCAGGGCAAATCATCCCTTATTACTTATTTATGAGAGTTAATTTCGTGTGCTGGCAGTTAACATACCATATGGAGGAGATGCTGCTGGAGCCAAGCTACCAGCAGCTTTCAGCTGCCCTTTTTTTTTTTTTTAAATACTGCTGAATGTGACTGAGGCAAGGTTAATTGTATTGCTGCTTTTAAAAAAAAAAAAAAAATTACTTCTTGAAAAACAGTCTCCCTAAACCCCCAAAACCTCACCTCCCTCAATGGGCAGGTTTATGCCACAAAAGAAACTGGTTATGCCCTGGCAAGGAGACCAGACTACCTTGATGCAGCAGGACTTCGCAAACAGACCAGCTTTGTACATATAGTTAAAAATAATCGGATGTTTGGGTATGTACAGCCACATCTATTAATTTTAATAAGCAGCACTTCCTCCTGGTATTTGCTCATCTGACAGTAATTGGTAGGGGAATGGTCGGAAGTGATTTGCCATCAAAGCCCGTGCATTGCATACCAGGCAGCTTAGGTACCCACCGCTTCGTCCTGTGCGACCACCGTCCGCAAGAAACTTTCCTCAGCAATATTTTCTGTTAAATTTGGAGTGCCTGTCCCTTTTGGGGAGCTTTTTTTAAGGGTACCAAGGCCTAGGTTCGACCAGAAACTCTTATGGTGCAAACGAGACTGGACCCGTGCACGCCAGCAGATCCACATTGCTTCAGCCATCCAGGAAGCCGATCTCTCCGGCATATGTACATATGAAAATAAATTTTCAGTATTTCTCCTTTTCAGATGAGGGATGTCTCCAAAGATAGTGCTGAAATAGATTCACAGCAAGGTTGTGGCACTTCTGGTATTTACCGTATAAGAATGACATTTACAATAATAAAAATGGGAAAAGCGTTGAACAGTAATGGCAGCAATAACATTTTGCCAGGGACAAAAAAATTATATAACGTAACGAAAGCAGAAGCGGAGAAATGGCGAGGAGGAGACTGCTAGCGCACGGGGAGCAGAGGAGCCCGTGGTGCGGAGCTGGACTCAGCGAGCAACATCTCTGCTTGGGCGGAATAAGTAAACGGCAAGAAAAGAGACGCCGCTGCCGCCTCGCTGGCTGGAGCCGAGGGGACCCAGGAGCAACCGCCGAGCGTGTCCACCCGGGGAGAGGGTCACAGTAATCACGGCTGCCTGGTTCCCCCCTTGGCATCCTTCTCCGTCAAAGTACCAACTCCCACTCATTTTTCCCTAAGTCCTATCAAAACCTCTTTTCTTCAGGAGATCTCCACGGCTAGCGAATCCTACCAAAACCTGTTCGTTTCCTTCATTTATGGGACGGCTTTTGACTTACATGTGAAGTGCTCCAAACACTGTAATATAAATCTGTCCTCATTACAGTGTTAAATTAAAATTTAGTAGAAGATGCACAAAGCAGAATAAACTTTCAATTAAAATATAAACAGTGTTACTGAGAAAGAAAACTGGAGGGAGCTCCTAGGCTTCTCTGCATTAAAAATGCCCGAGATTTAATTTCACTGTGACATCTCCTTGGAATTACCCTGCTAATTGATCAAATTTTGTCTGTCTGTTATTTAAACTTTCAATAAAACTTAGATTAATGGAAGGTGTAATCCTCCCGGGCAGAACAAATATTCCCATTGTTCATGTCAGGTATGGAATAGCAATGCCCCTACTAACAGCTTTTGCATTCAACCCGTGAACATGAAGTTAATCATAAAAGTGTCGTGATTCTTTAATTGCTTGAATGAAATTTTCTGTGTGTCATTTCTCCCTCCTGCTCTCCCCCGCCCCCAGACTCCGCTAAATGCTGGTATGGATCTTTAAAACCGTCTAGGTATAATTGTCAGGGCTGCTTCTCGTTGTTCACCACACATAAAGCCGCAGCTCGCTCCGTGACCCCTGGGAAGGGCGGCAGCGTCCGTCCCCCGCCCCGAGGCGCTGGCGGGGGCTCCCGCGGTAACTCGGCACGAAGCGGCCCCGGGCCGTGCGTGTCCTGCCTCGCGCAGGATTTCCTGCCCCTCAGCCCGCCGTCAGTTACGGGGTCACAGCTTTGGCCGCTGACATCAGCTGGGTCTTACCCCCGCTTGCAGCCCCTGCGCGTGCTGCTCCAGCCCGGGCCGCGACCCGGAGCGGCTCCAGCCCCCCGGACGGCCCCGAGCCGCCGCCTTTGCTCAGCCCCTCTCGTAGCCGCGAGCAGCCGCGGGCAGCGGGGCTGAAACAAGCGGCACGAAACAAGGGGCAGAGACACACTCTTGCTAAGCGGGTGGGCTGTCGAGGATAACGTGCAGAGGGTTTGCCCTGCGACTCCAAGAGCGCGACCACAAGCCCCTGGACGCCTAAGCCTCTTTCTCCCAGTCCACTCAGCATGGGGCTCCCCAAAACCACCCCAGGATGGTATGACAAGGTACAAGATTTTGTGTTAACCCAGCAGCCCAAATGATCTTGCAACACTGGTCTCCTGACTCGGTAACAACTTGATAGAATCACAGAATCGTTTAGGCTGGGAAAGACCCTTAAGACCATCAAGTCCAACCATAAACCTTATGCTGCCAAAACCACGTCCCTAAGCACCACAGCCACACGTCTTTCAAATACCTCCAGGGGTGGTGACTTGACCACTTCCCCGGGCAGCCAGTTCCAATGCTTGACTACCCTTTCAGGGAAGAAATTTTTCCTAATACCCAACCTAAACCTCCACAGAGGTTCACGTTAGGCTTTGTGGAAATTACCATTTAAGAGACGTTCAGCCACGTAACACTTGGACACCGACATTCACCGAGCATCCAGCTTCCACAGACAGCTGCAGGAGCTGCAGCGTCACAGGAGCCCTTTCTTGGCACCCGTGACCTCTACTGCCAACTTTATGATTTTCCTACGCAACGTGCATGCTAAATACTACATTTTTTCGGATACTCCTGGGGTAAAGCCATTTCTCTTTCTCAAGCCGAGTTTGACTATATAAAGCCTCTCCAAGATTCAGGATGTCTTCCAAATCGGTTATCTTAGTTTTACATCTCAGCGAGGATGAAAATCTCTTGCATTTTTAGAAGAAACAATCGACAAGTCAAGGTGCCATCTGCGGGCTGAAGGGGTGCTTGCTCCATAAAACCTGAATCAATCTTGGACGAAGGACATGCTACACAGATAGAACAACACAAATAGTATTTGCAAACAGTAATATTAACATACTACAAAGACTTAGAACCTGTTTCTTACCGTTCTTTTTCTACTGGGAGAGCAGCGTATCTGTATCAAGCTGTTAATATTCACAAGAGGAGGGAATCATGCAGTATTTTTTCCTCATTTCTGCTTTTTCAGCAAATTTACTATCTGCCAGACTAAGACCTTTTGTACAACACAGAATAAAGAACAGAGCGCGGCTCTAACAAGAGGGAGGAAGAAGTTAGGAAGCAAAATCTAGTTTGCATTCGTTCAGTGGCACGGTTTGTTGTGCAGTGCTAAATTAACTCCCATTAATTCATTGTGAAAACCAGCCTTAGACAATAGCAGGGAACTTACAGTTTCTTCTCCTGAATTAATGTTGCATGGTAACACTTTATTTTAAGAATAATTAACGATAACTCAACAGTGGGGAAAAAATGTTTTTAGATACATCTGAAGAGCATCAATGGTAGATGGGTGCTGTTGTACCTGCCGTGACTCCTATTTAAAATACAGCCAAATATTCTTGTAGCCGTGATTCATCTTTTCAGCCTCCTAGGCCTGTGCTCTGTTCATTGCAAATACACTTGAGGGGGAGAAAAAGGAAAAAATCCGGTATATTTGAAATAGAACTAAAAGGGTCGAGTCCAGGCGATCCGCTTGTGCTGAGCAATGCAGTACTGGGAGTGGGGAGGAGGGGGCTGACTGCGGCGCGGGCAGCCGCAGCGGAGCTGGGTCCCGCCGCCCACGAGAAGCCCGGGATGGGTTGGGATGGCTTCACTGGTGCGCCTGGACAAAGCCGAATGCGCAGGCACGCCAGCTCCCGCCCTCTGCTCTGACACGAGGGGCTCTCTTCACGCATCGGGCAAGCGCCTCCGAGGCATCTTTTTCACTAGAATGGCTGGTTCTGCTGTTTCTAAATATAGTTTTTCTGATACCACTTAAAACTTAATCATATCCTCAGTGATTCGTGCAGGAAGATGCTTAGCTAGATGGCTGCTGCACTGAAAATACCAGGGACACAAACACAGTTAAATTGCTCTATTTTTTCATTCCAGTGTTTTCTCAACCGCTGCACCGTTGGGAAACGACGCACAGAATGCACCAGTCCAGGCAGCGGCACTTGGGATTCGCCACCACCGCTCATCCTACATCGTGGCAGATGCTTTGCTTCAAAACTGTACGATGGAGAAGCGATAGAGAGGAGCGCTGACCTGCAGGTCCCGTCGTTGGTCCCTGGGTGTCCCTTTGGTGTGACGAGAGGCAGCAGTCCTCAGACCCCGGGGACCCAGCTCCCAGGGCACAGGCTGCAGCTCCGTTCTGCGCAGAGCCCCCGCCAGCCCCCGGTTCGATCTGCCTGCGCCGGACCATACGGTACCACCTTCTCCACTGGCCGGGACTGCAGGTCCGCACTGGGGGCTTTGCAAAGGCCTGCGTGAATGCGTTACACGGGCGAGAGGCACACACTGTCCTCATCGAGGCGTCGGTGCGGCTGGAAATGAAAAAGACGCGTATCTGCTGCAGGAGGCTTTCAGGGATCAATATGTTCCAACATATGTTTTAGTACTTACTGGGTTCTCACGTGCATCTCATGAGATTTCATTTATCTTTTTTTTTTCCCCCCTAAGGTTATGAATCCAACTGTTTTCATATGTGCTCTGAAGCAGCGACCTGCTTTTCATAATAAATCTCTTCTATGGAAGGGGAAAAGCATGAAGCTGTGCTTCTTATTCAAATAGTCCATGATAAGATTACGTTGTGCACGGAGCCTGAGCTGCTCCCGCTGCGTGCTACTGGATTTAAGTGCTAAGCATACATTTGGGTAGATTATTCTTCCAGGAAGGGGCTAACAACGACTTTTGCTTGCCACCGCTTCTGTTACGTTTTCTCCCCGCTTTGGCTCTCCTCACATTTCCAGAGGATGCCGCGTTTTGCCGTCTCTGTAATAAAGACCGTGCTGAAGCTGATCGGCGAGGGGGCTGCACTGCCTGTTGGAGCGGGAAGGCTGCTCTCTTCCAGGCTGGCCGTGGGAGAGCGCGGTCCACGGCGCGAGATTTGATAGGAAAGAAAACCAAGGGGAAAGGGCGCAAGCGCGCGCCGGAGCAGGCGCGAGAGGAGGACGGGCGCTGCCGCGCCGGCTGGCTCCACCGCAGGCTGCTCTGCAGTTTGGGTTTTGAGGCACGCGTGCCCAGGAACTAATCTGACTTCTCATTGAGCCCCGTGCTGAACAGAGCACCCCGAGGCCCACCTGAAGCCGGCACACGGCAGGTTCCGTGAACAGCCTCCCTTGCTCGCGTGCAGAACGCGGGATTCCACAGCCCCAGCATTCAGCTCGGCCGCGAAGCCATTTAACTACCATTTAACTGCCTTCAGTTAGTATTATAGGCCTGCCGTTTTCCAAGTATATAACGTATAGTAAATACAAGCTTCTTACAGCATAACAAGGTACAAAAGCCAAGGGACACAAGGAAGCGCACACGCCTCTGGTCCCATTTCACGCACCGGGAGGTGGGGAGTAGGAAGCATCTTTGTCCTGCTCACTATGGTATGTGTCTTCATGGCCACCGTCGATACCTGTGCTCGCCCAGGACACCGCGCGATGTTTGGGAAGAGTGCGGTTTGCATCTCCGGCGGCTACCCTACAACAGACTGCATGACTAAGTTGTAACCTAAAATCCCCACAGAATAAAGGGTTCTGTGTCCTCTGACCTAAATGCCGTCACTGCAGTAAATACCTGCACCGTGCCCCAGAGGGGGTCACATCTCACTGCTGAGTTACATGGTTGGTGAAGCATGGCGAGTGGGTTTGGGTCAAAAAGGGCGCTTTGGAAGTGTCAGCTGCTGGGAAGGCCGACCCGTTGGATTTCAGTCCAACGGCAGAAAGCATTTGCAAGAACCAAGACATCCAACAGGTGCTGAAACCTTATTCCCAAAGTGTGAGATTCACAGCTTGGAAGAGCGATGGACTGCCAAGAGCAGCACAGCTCCTGCTCTTCAGCCGGGGAGGTTCTGCACGGCTCCCGGTTTGACCCTGGCCACTCACTGGGGTCTCTGTGAACCCAACCATCTCCCCAAGCCATTTTTGCCTACAGCAAGCAAACAGAAGTTAAGCTGTTCCGCAGGGGTGAGAGTACACAAGTGGTAGTTGTGTCGCTGCAGAAACGGGGAGCCAGAAGGGACTTGGAGAAGTTCAGTCCCTTCCCCATCCCAAGGAATGGCCAAGCGTTCCTATTGCCACTACTGGCAGAGGTTTGTCCGACCTGTCCTTAGAGACCTTCGAGGCTGGAGATGACCTGCAGAAATAACCCCTGCCAGCAACTCGCCAGCCTCCCTGCTAAAGCCTGACCTGACCCTTGGTCACCTCAGTCCAAGACCTTTATTTCTTGTTCCAGACACTGCATAATCGGGGAGCATGTTGTTCCCTTGATCACGGTAAGAGCAGTTTCTGCACTTTCAGACCCTCGCCGTGGCCTCCTCAGCCCTCTCTTCTAAAGGCTAAAATTCTTTCTCTCTTTCCTTATTGCCATATTGTCTAAACGGACACAACACGCTGGACAGACACACTCAGCAGTCATCACCAATCCCTCCTTTTCGTCCTTGGCAAAGGAGTCCATCCTGAACTTTGCCCTTCTGTCGTTTGCATTGCGAGCGATAACTGAATCTGATGTGATGACACCATTTTCACGGCTCACGGGCCCTGGGAACAGGGACTTTTTTTGGGCCTTACTGCCTGAGAGGCCATTTGAAAATAATTAAAAGATGGAACCTTTTATGTGTTTTATGATGCTTTGATCAAGGTTTTTTAATTAACCTATCTTGCTTTAAGCTACCGCGAGTTCATTTCACCCTCATCGACAGCACCGTAACGGGATCGATTGTAACACGGCAGAGCGCGCGAGTAACGCGCGGCAGCGGCGGGCCCTGGCTGCGCGGCCTCTTTACCCCCTCGGCGCCTCGTGACAAGGTACGGGGGACGCGGGGCTGCCCCGCGAGGCGGGCAGACAGGGCACGCGCCCTTAGAGCCCGTCCGGCCGTAGCACCCCGGCCGTTCCCACGGGCAGCCGAGGCCAGGGCGCCCGTCGGCGGGTTAAGCGGGAAGCAGCGAGGGGCGTACGGCCAGGACACGTCTCGGCATGCTGCTGCCATCGGGCAGTTAAGCGGCAGGTTGGAATTAGTCAGCCTACGGTCCCCGTAGTCAGAGACACACAGGTCATCCTGAAGGGCAGTTTGCTCCGTCAACCTGTGCAGAGACATCGAACCACGCACACGATATTAAGCCAACGGGGAGGGGGATATAAATGCCACCCAGCTTTAACTTTGCTGCCTCTGCACCGCATGGGAAGCTGTTCTAAAAATCAGCTCAGGGCAGGAGTTTGCAGTGGCAGGGAAGGGGGGAAGGTGGAAGACAATGACAACCTGTGACAGCCCCTGCCAGGACCAAGTCGGAGGCATGTCAGAAAGGACCAGGAGGAGGAAAGGATTTAAAGCCCTCCTCTCTTCCAGTGTCCTGCTGTCCTTACCACAGTTCCCTTCAGAGCAAACTTCTGCTCAAACTGCTGCACATGAGGGTATTCCCATTAACGTCCCGGTGCCGGGCTCTGCCACCCCTCAGACCGTTCAGAGACTTCACCTGACCGTATCTGACCAAGGGGGACCATGGATGACCCGAGGGAGGAGGTGCGACTGGCTCACTTCATTTTCCCCAACACAATGGCTTTATCTTTGACTATTCAGTACTGCCTGGTAGAAGCAGTAACACTAGGTCTCCTGGTGCTTCCAGTCAAGGTCAAAATATCTAGTGAACTTGATATTGAACAGGAGCCTAAAACAAATTTCGGCAAGATTTACAGCATGCTGTGCCAACAGCTTTCTGAGAGGCTTTTTAAATAGGCTCTCCTAATAAAACCTACAAAGAGAGCAATCACATGCTTGGGAAATGCTGGATCGTTACTGTTTTTGTCTAAATGGCAAGAGGGTGCAGCCTATATGGCTGGATAAACCCATTCTTAGCTATTTCTTAAAACAAGTGTTTTTAAACCAAATTTAAATTTCTATTCAATACCATTAGTTTAAGGGCAGGCTAATTAAGCCCAAGGTGTTGGAACGAGCACTTCTCCCGCCTCTGGTGTTTAACAGGACTGGTGGCACAAACAGGCTAATTTTGTGGCGGTCACAGAGTCTTGATGCGACCTTCAGCGGTGCTCAGGACCTCATCCAAGGGTCGCTGACAAAGTCGAAAGTCTCCGCTATGACTGATGGCTTTGTGCGAAACTCACCCTTTCTCCTGTCCTCAAAAAAGAAACAGAACAGCCTCCTGTACATTCTCCTCTCATTTGTCTGGGCTATTAGGAACAAAAACCCCACAAGTGAGAGACTGAAATCCTCAAGCAGGGCAGCAGTGAGCAGTATCTGGCATGAATTTAGAGATCCACGTTTGAGAGATTCTCTACAACCTAAAAATTTCTAGCACTAAATGGGTACCTCTGCTTTTTGGTTCAGGTACCTTATTACTGTCAACTAAGTTGGAATCCCTGTCCAGATGTAGCGTTTGAGCATCTGTCCATCCTTGTAACTTCACTGATAATGGTTGCTTACGGGAACGGGCAGACATGCCCATGTTCTAGACATTTTCCGGTGCTGTACCTAGGTATACTGTCTCTCAAAACCCAAGAGTGATCAGTTGGTGTCATACAACTCCAAATTCCTGTAAATTGCTATGTCTTTCTGAAGATCTTGTAGTAAATCAGGCATTTGCTCATGCGAGTCAACCAGAACACCACCTAGAGAAAAGTAACCCCATAATCCAAATACGATACATAAAAGTCTTGGGCTAAGGTCTGTTTGTGCTAAACATGACCTAATTTGCTGTCATTTTAGGTACGGCTCAGGAATCAGAAGTTTGGCGTCATGCTTTCTTTTTAATTAAGAAACAAGTTCATATCATGTTCTTCTACCAGAAAAATCCCAGGAGGCACCGGGGATCCTGTCCCGCTGTGTTTTCACAACACCTGAGCCACTTTTCAGCACCCGCAATCCCAAAGCATTTCACCTTTTTTGGGGGAGTGGGGGGTGGTGAAGGGAGGAGGGGGGATACTTGAGAAAAGGAAAGGATACAGAGGAAGGAAAAATTAAGTCACTTATATCAGGTACTTTCCTTAAAGACTTGAATACCTGTGGAAAATGTGAGAATGAAATAAGAAAAAGATTTATTGAGTCTCAAAGCCTCCAGTTAAAATTAAATGTGGTGAGAAAAGTGGCTTTCCACATTTAATTGTCTTTTCCACAGTAACTAGGTGTCAGTCTCTTCTAAAAGCCTATTAATTCTGTAATTTAGTGCTAGCAAGAGCTGGGAGACAGACAGAAGCACCACTGCGTTTTTTTTTCTTAATTCATTGACTAACTGTCATCAGGTATCAATGTTAGGGGTGCTTTCTCCTTGAAGGCTCCAAATACTAAAAATTAAGAACTTTTTATAGTCTATTTAATAGAAAAAAAAGTGCTGGCACATCAGTTAATAGAATGGATTCTATGACATCGTATGTTAGAATTTTAATTATGGCTAAAAATAACCTGACTATCAGGAAAGCTATATAGAAAACATTTTCCCACACGAGGAGGGATTAGCTCATTTGACTTCGGAGGCTAGATGCAATTTATTTGTTTAGCCACAACTTTAGAGTTTATTCTGAAACTAGCTAGAGCTGGTAATAGAGTTTTATAATGCAGAGACGGGCTGGTAGGTGCATTTCTTGACATTTGAGGTTCTATAACAAGTTAACTGCCATTACCTCAGAGCCAGCAGCAAAACAGCTTTTGCATTCGGATCGTTACAGATCAATAGGAAAGATCCTCAATTAAATAAGCAAATCAAAATCATCTGTCGAAGAGGTGCGGTCTTGCGCGCCTGCTGCGGCTTTGCTCTGTGGCAGCGGCTGAGCCGAGCGGCGACGCGGCCCCTCCTACCTCCCCGAGGCGCGGGGCCGGCGCCCGGTGCGCCGCCGGCATCCGCTGCGCCGCCGGGAGCCGCACGATCCATTTTGCCGACACCTGCAGAAGGGCCCGTCGGCTCGCGGGCAGCGCCGGCACGCAGACGCGGGCTGGCAAACCCGGCAGCCACCCGGTACCCGCTGGTAGCCGCACCTCCTCCTGAGCCGCCGGTGGCCTGCAAACAAGTTAACGGGGTGATCCCGGGTCGCTCCTGCCCAAAACAGCACCGGCGACGGGACTCGCTGGCGCTGGAAAGCGGGAGTTCCGCCTGCCTGCGCAGGAACACAAAGGGTTTTTCCCCCAATCCAACTCATCCATTACGGCTCCTCTTGTGTTATTTCAAGTAAATCAGGATTCAATTTCCCTACATTTCTCCCGCAATTTCGGTGGAAGCCTAGAGGAGTGTTTTTCGTTATTTTGCCAGCTGTTCCAGTCTCGCAGGCCTGCTGGAAGCTGTGGTAGGTTTCTTAACTGGCAAAATCTGAGATTTAGACAAATCATCTGCTTATTTTAATGTATTTCATACGGTGCCTCATCGTCTTTCTACAACTTCCACATAACTGAAATTTCCCCTGTTCACCTGTTGTTAAGTTCCTCCTAGAACAGCGCTGAAATCCCGAGGGAAATGTTCTGCCGCATTCCGCCGGAGCGGTTTCTGGCCACGCGCCGCACCGAGGGAGGGGACGGTGCCACGGCCCCCCGTGCAAGCCCCTGCCCACCGCAGCACAGGGGTGCAGCCAAGTGCCGCTGCTGGGCACAAACGGTTGCCTTCACCACCGAACTGGTGGCACAATCTCTGTGTGCTCTAGTGCCATGTATGCAAATAGAAAGTCTTAAAAGCTGCCTGGCAATTTATTCCCCAGTGATTCTAACAGAAGAGAGGGGGAAAAAAGAACAGAAAAAAGCCCTTAGATTCAAGGTTTCAGAGTTCAAGACCTGTTTTTCTGCATACACTTTGTACCCCACTTTAAAACCACCAAGTGACCTTTCTCCGGGAGAAAAAAAAAATATCAACAACTGAGCTCTAAACCAGACTCGATGACCAACATGACATTGTGAAGGACATACCGATAGTTGTCATCTCTCCAGATGAGTTGTTAAGTATTTATGGAAACATTTCCTCCCTGGCAGCTTAAACCAAGTACTGTATCCAATTTCCTCTGGAGAAACACGTTGGAGAAATCAGTAAGATAAGTCTGTCATCATAAATAGTAATAAATAACCACTCTGGCATAAGTTGCTTATTTAGCAAAGCTGTTTGAATATTAATGGTTTTCACAGGTACGCCTACATGGTAAAAATCCACCATGGCGCTCTCTCAAAACTAGTTCCAGGATTCCAGAGTCCCGATCACCAGGCAGAACTTGGACAAGGTTGCTAAAGACAGCTACATACGGAACATCCAAAACCTTCCCTTTAACATCAGGGACGTCAGCGGGAACCGCTCGTCGAGAGCGGCGAAGCCCAGATCGCCTCGGCGCAGATAATTAACTCCCAGTGGCCGCAGCAAGAGTGAACGGGCAGGAGAGCGGCGTCGAACATGACGTGGGACACGACCGGGTCCTGCTGCGATGAGCCCAAGCGGACCCGCTTCGCTGGAGCGCGACCGCCGGGGCGACCGCGGGAGCCGGCACGGCGCTGCCCAGCTGCGCCGCACCCGCTCACCGCCTCCCTGAAGAGACATTTAAATAAGAGACTGCCTTTATTCTCCCCGATGTTCTGGCTTTACTTTTCAGCCACCGGCTCTCGCTGTGACAACAACTAACTCGGCAGCCGGCGTTGCCGCCCCGTGGGGGCCGGGGGGATGGCTCTCCCGCCCTGTGCCGCCCGGCAAGGCTCAGCCGAGCCGGGAGCCGAGCGCAGGCTGCGGACTGCCGACATGGACGCTGCCATTTCAACGGCTCACCCAGGGCCTGCCCGAAGACCTCCTCCGCAAAGCCACGTCGGCAGCGCTGCGGCACGCAGCGGCTCGGCGCAGCCGGATGAGAGACGCAGCAGAAGAGAAGCTGGGCCCAGCGCCTACCAGAGGCTTTGTTCCACCACTAAAGCTCTCGCTTTAAATACCCAAACCCGCTTGATTTCCTCCCAGAGAACCCTCCTGACCGGGCAGCCCCGCACATCGAGCCTTACCCCAACGCGCTGCGGGCACGCGCAGCGGCGGGAGGAGAAGTGCCCCCGCGGGGCCACCGGCCGGACCCGCAGACGCTGCGCTCGCAGAAGAGACGCTTCAGAGCACGTGGCAAGACACGTGCCGGAGCGACGAGAGATTAACTAAAGGGACAGGAGGTTAAAGGAGTTCAGGAGAGTGTTTATTAGCTTTGGAATACTTTTAGGGGGTGCTGCGATGTCCCCTGCCCACCCCCGTCTCCTCCGGCCCCTCTCGGTCTCTCTGGCTGCGCTGCCTTCCTGCCCCTTCTCACCGACCCCCAGCCGCCTCCACAGTCCTTTTTAAATTCCGCGGCAACGCAAGTTTCCCGCTTCACCCTTCGCCTCCAGAACCAACCGGAGAACCCTGACAGTTCCCTCGCGGTTCAAGGGCGCGCAGCCGCAGGCAGCCGGGCGCAGGCGCGGCGAGAGCCTCGGCAGCCCCGCTCCGCCCAGCCACGGGCGGCTGGCACGCACCCGAGGCGTCCGACCGCCAGCCGCGGGCAAGCGAGCGCAGGAAGCAGCGGTACCTGGGAAGAGCTAGCAGAAAGCGAGAGGGATGCAGGAAAGCAGGAGGGACCCAGCCCCGACCCCCCTCGGTTCGGCCGGCAGGCAGCTTCCACAGGGGACTTCTTCCAGAGAGGGAGAGGTTTGCGCCGTAGCGCAAAGGATGAGAGAGCGGCACAAACACCCAAACACGTTCCATTACGCAGAGGAACCTGCTGAAGGCTGTATTTTCTGCTGCAGCCTGACCCACTTCGGTGTTTATTTTCAGTTTGTTGTGAGACCAAAACAAAGCTCACGAGGTCTCTCTGTGTACACGTGCATCTCCTGCGTGTATCCGTGCGCGTTTACCCCTCCTGGGCCGGTTTCAGCCACGCGGTGGGGGTGGCAAAGATGCAAAGTTCCCGCACGCTTCGTGGCAGCAAGTGGCTGAGTAGCTCAGAAATCCGTTAATATCCAAGGAACAGGCTCAACTCCTTAAACATCACAGACACGTCAGCTGAGCCTGAAGACAACGCTGTAGGAAACCAGGTTTTACTGCTTAGGGAACCAGCTGCTCACCTGCTGTAACAAGATACGATATGCTGGAAACGCAGGGGGGCAAACGCCGCATTTTCTGCTCAAAACCACCTTGATTTCCACTCCCAACTAGGCGATGGATTGCGCATCTGGCAGGTATACAGCTCGCAGCTCTCACCACTTGAGGGTGGAGGAACATTCGCTGTTTTCACACAAAACCTCGCTTTTTGTAAAGAAAGCTGTTGAGAATTTCGCCACCACTTGATGGGTCCCGTTTTTCCCAGAAATAGTTCACAGCTTGTGCTCCCCTACGGAGAACGCATGCCATACGGGAACTCCAAGACGGGCGCTATACGTCAAGGTATATACCGACACCCCCCCATCCCTCGGTCTGCGTGCCGCGGAAGCCGATGCCATCCCGGGGCTGCGCGCGCGCAGAAGCAAGCTCAGCGCCGTGACCGGGCCAGGAAGGGGAGGACCAGCCCCGCGAGAGCCGCTGCGAGCGGGGCCCCGGCGGCGCTCCCGGCCTCCCCGGCAGCGCTCCCGGCCTCCCCGGCAGCGCGGGCTCCCAGCCGCTTGGCGAGACGAAGCCCCGTGCTACGCGCTGTCCTCTCCGGCACCGCGGCAGCGTCTTTGGCTGCTTTGATGTCAGCAGCATGAGACACCGCAGCAGCGCCGAGATGCTTATTATCCCCTTGGGTTCTTTTCTTTTATTCGTCATGGATTTCAGCCTGTTGTACAATATACATTTTTCAAGTTAAGCATCAAAACAATGAATACAAACGAGCAAGGAAGTGTTCACTTGCTGAAGGAGGAGAATTACTAAGAGCAACATCACGCAGTATTATAATGCGTTTCTACTACTACAGCATTCGTATTAAGGTATTAGAGAGCTCCACAAAGACAAATCGCAGCTCGGTTCACAGGGAAGAGCCCTCGGATGCCTGTAGGACACTGCAGGCTGCTATCATCGCGGACGTTCTCCCCGAGACCACGTCTGGATTCTCAGGTCTCCCCGGCATAAAGGACAACAGGCTCCTGCTCCCTCTCCTCGCAGCTGCGCTGGCGCGCCGGTCGCGCCTGGGCACCCACGCGCACCGGGGAAGGGGACGGCCCCGCCGCCGGGACAGGGCTTGGATCAGCCAGCCCTGCCCGCCTGGGCGTTTGCTTATCCGAGCGCGGGCTCGGTTCCTACGCACGGAGCGTGCTCTAGACATCACTGCAGCGCGCCGTGTCCCTTCGGTAGGGGTGATGCCAACGGAAACCCAGATCTGTTCCACTTGGATTCTAATTGCGCAAGTGACAAAAATGCCCGGAACAAAGGTAAAATGCCACAACAGCAAATTTACTGGAATAAAAACTGAAAGAAAGACTGAATTTGATATCCAGCCACACACCACGTTTTATATGTATACATCACACAGAGAAAAATAAATCAAGTTTCTATTACGCAATATGACTTAGTTCTGCTGGTTCTATAATTTTTTTTTTTTTTTAAAGCGGATGAGGATCAAGGTAATAGTCTTCTGGAACTTTTGAGGCTGCATGTAGAATTGGTGGGTTTGAGTGCAAATTCACACAAAGGAAACAAGCATTTAGCCTTAGAAGAGGAAAAACACCCAAGCAACAGCCACCGTTCAATGGAAAGATTAGTTTCTACAGCCTTCCCTACCATAGAGGCTTTTCCACGTAAATCAATACAGTCTTGCCGCAGCAAAGCAGCCTTGCAGAAAGTTATTTGCAGTAAGACAGCTGGAAACAGAATAGCAGCAAACGCAAAATGTGTGAAAAGGTCTCTTTTCAAGGCTAATGACTGGGGCGTATCTGCTCCCTCTCCCTCTAAGGGCCTTGCTTACTAGCTGAAGAAAAGCCAAGACCATTTTAAACTTTATTTTTCAGCTTTGCTTAAGTGGAAAAATTAATTCGAAATCTGCTGCAAGAAAGAAAAAAGCGTGCCAGCAAGAGGCACTGAACAATATCAACTTGTTCACGGCTGCCAGGGTGAGAGAGACCCCCCGGCATCGGGAGGGCTGCGGATGCACGTTAACTCCGCCACAGAAACACCGGCAGCGTGGACACCGCCACCAGCAGCGCCCCGCGCGGCGGCTGCACTGGGCTCTCCTTCCAGGCAGGCGGCTGAACCATGTGGGGACACGCCATGAAGCGCCCACCGGCCGCGCAGCCCCCCCGGGCAAGGCGCAGGACCCAGGGCTGGGGCGGTTCTCGACTGCTTCGGCCCCTCGGCTCAGCACAGGCCCTGGCCCTGGCCTTGGGCCCCGGCCGCCGACCTCTGACGCCCACGCAGAGAGCGGTAACGAGTGCCGCGGTGAATGCTTTGGTTGCCAGAACCCAAACGCACAGGCCGAGCTCTGCGGCAACGCTGAGCTCAAAGAGTCGGTCTGGGAGAAAAACCTGTTTCTGCGGCCTGTGTGTGGCCAGCACTAAGAAAGCAGCCAGGAGCTCAATGCCCCTAAGAAATTCAACCCCCACGTCTCCACCAGTAAGTTTATAAAACAGGCTGCAAACTCCCGGTGGGAGAGTACAGAGCACTGGCCCTTGTCAACAGTCGATCTCTCCGAAACGGCACGGGTGCCAACAGTTCGGGACGAAACACGCATTGCTGTGCTCTTGTTCCCAAAATGCTCATTCTAACAAAAGCTGCAAGCACGACCTGGGACAGAAGCCCTTAGGAGAAGGGAACATGGTAATTAGCCTCCACTGGCACAAAATGCTAACGAACTTTAACTCTGAAGCCAAGAAATAGCTGGGAAAAGTTGGACTTGCTTTAGGTTTGAGAACCCACTTTAATAGTAAGAAGAGACTGGAGACATTGACTGAGAAAGAACAGCGGGGCGGGGGGGGAAGCACTTTACGTTATTCTGAGGAGTCGTCTTCACAAATCAGTAACGCAGCAGGAAGCGAGCGCTCCAGCCTGCGGAGCCTCCGCCGGCATCTCTAGTCTAACCAGAAGCAAAACCGCACCCGAGGACCTGTGCTGCCCGCGAAAGGCGACACCAAGCCCAGCTCGAGAAAACCCAAGAAGTCATTAAAAATCACGCGATATCACAAACACATCAGCTTACCTCAGAAGCAAAAGCGAGGTGTTGGAAAAGAGTCTCTGAATTTTCAGTTACCCCTTCCCAAAGCCGGGGCCTGGCCGGGCAGCCCCGCTCTGCTGGCAGCCGGGGGGGCGAGGGCTGGCCCCCGCCGGCATAAGTACTCGACTGCTCTCAGCTGTGGGCGTTCGCACCTGGAGTTTTTCACTTTGCACCACGTCGCTCCCGCTTTGATCAGTCCTATTTTGGCAGCCTGACGACTGCTAAATTAATTGAAACGGAGTTTAAATTTTTTGGTAATGTGGAGCCCAGACACTGACCCTTTTGAGGATGTCATGCTGACTTCTGCTCTTTTCTGCTCGTGGCCTGTCGTGCCCACCCCTCCCCAGTGCAACCAGCACCGCACATAAGCAGCGCAGCGGTGCGGGCGACGACCCGCAGCAAGCGTCGGGTCCTCAGGTTTCGCGCCGTTTCTGGCCATGGCTCCTGTTTTTCATTTTGCTGTAGAAGAATGGCCTCTTTCGCTAGACCTGACGTTTCTGGTCCCAGCCTCACCCGAGAACTTGAGGCATGAAAACATAATTATTTCTGAGCGCAGAGCCCCAGCCAGGTCTCCTTCCGACCTCCGAAGGCATCTCTGGGCTGGAGAGGACTCTTTTCTTCCCAGCCCAGATGCCGTCCGGTGGCCAAGCGTTACCTCCACGTGCAGCGTCGAGTGGGCAGAACCGGCTGCTGCTGCCGGGGGACGGAGCAGCGTCCCGGGCCGCCGCGGGAGGGGGGGACGTGCTGAGCATGTCTATCTGGGGGGGCGAGGAGGAGGAGGAGGAGGAGTCCGTGCAGCCACATTTACTGTGGCCGGGACGTGCGGCGCGGCGCGGGACGGTCGGTCCCTCCTGCAGCGGAGGGCTCGGCGGCGCAGGTGCAGCCGCTGCCGTTACGTGGCGTTGCCCACGCAAAGGGCATTAGTATTTCACACGAGGTAGAGAACCTGGGGACAAGTGAGCCAGGTCACTTTTGAAGAAAGAGCTCCCAAGAAATTAACGGGGGGAAAGAAGATGACGGAGACGGCGGCGCAGACATCAAGGCCCAGCGTTTCAAGGGTGGCCTCCCTCCTTGGGAACGCTATTTGCATTTTTACTTGGCGTCAAAGTGGTTCTTTCTGTGTTGCACGGGTTTTGCAGGAGCGGATTGCGCAGAAACCAGAGCTGCCTGTGGCGACCGTAAGCTACGTAACTCGGAGTGCTCTGCGCGGTCCTCGCGTGGGAGAAACGAAGGGTCGCGTCGCGTGTCACGAGGTGCTGGGGGCTCTTTCTTAAGGTACATGGAGAACACGTAAACGGCCACAACACCAAGACTGGGTTATTAAACGGTTGTGCTGTTCATCAGTTATTCAATGGCCATCAGCTGTGCTCGCCTTGGTCTCCAGAGCCGCTTTCCTTTATGTGCGTGCCTAACCCCTACAACCATTAATTTGCACCGCCTGTACGTACTACCGTGAAGGTCAGGCGGGGACGGAAAGGGAGTTTCCGACAGCTGAGCTTCGAAACACACAACTTGCACGCAGACACACACACGTGCAGAACAGTCACCTGCAAGCAACCAAAAAATTCACTGGAGTGCAACGTCTTCAGCAATCACATGGAAAAGAGGCGAGAAGCATAAATTCATTTTTCAGTTCAGACCTTCCAGCAGGGAAGAAAAATAAAAACAAACCCAAAAAGCCACCCAAGAACAAACTTGAAGAAAAAGTTTAAAAAACCTGAAAAAACCCTGTTCAGCCTTTGGCGAGTCGTTCCGGGCTGCGTGGGAGGAGCGAGCAGCTTCCCACCCCACGCCCCCCAAGCCCGAGGACGACCTCGAATCTCCTTCCCACTAACTTCGGCCCGGTTTGACTTCTGCGAGCTTTGACTAATCGACAAAAATGTGTTTCTGTTTGACGCCAAGTATGACAGTTTGTCTTCTCGAGATCTGCTCGCACTGAGCCCTTCCGGAAATTCCTGGGTGCTCTTACTGAGGGGGGTTCCCAGCCCACTGTCACCCACCCTCGACGGCTGCCCGGTCCCTGCGACGGACTCCGGGCGTCTTTACCCTTCCCTGCACCCAGCAGCCAAATCCCGCCCTGCCAGCCCCTGCCCGCGGGAAGCCAGAGCACAGCACAGCTGCCAAAACTATGCAGAAAACCACTTTTTTGGTCAGCGTTATTACTTAGACTCTTCCTGTATTACGAACACATAAAACACACAATAAAAAGTATCCAAGTGGATATAATAAAACTGAATTTAATAACACACACCATTGAATCTAAGCACCTTTTAAATTCTCTGGCTCAACATACAACAAACAAGTCTTGCAGTTTGTGAACGTTTGTTAAAATCGGTTAATAATACTATTTTCATTCTTGGTCTGTGAAAACAATATAGCAGACCAGTATGTAGTTACAGTCCCAGGGCAAGATTAACGACTGACATCACCATAAATTCAGGGTGACGGAATGGATTTTTTTGCTTTACTGGACTGGACTTATTAGTCGTAATGAGTAAAATATTCTATGTGTTTTTTATTTCTTTTACTGCATGCTGTGGGATACGAACAGGAGTAACGGCTGAGAATAAAACTGCTGGGTTCTGCTTCTAGCTGCTGGTGACACAGAGGACAAACTCCTCTGCTCACATTAACCCTTCAGCTCGTGCAATTCAGGTTTTTGTTTCAGAACTGTATGTCCTAATTCCTGTACGTTCAGCTGTCCCACACGCCGCAGTCCTGATTAGTACAGCAATCATTTGAAATTAAAGTTACTTGCTGCACCTTCCCTCCACCTTCACCCTCTGCTCAGCTTTCACCAAGCTGCGACCGTCACTTTTCGGTGAGCAACCTCAGTCTGCTCCGAGCACCCGTTGCACAGGGTGATTCGTTACCTCAGACTGGAGAAACCCAAGACTGGAAACTGGGAAAATGATGCATTCTCTGGTTGCTTTCCAGGGACTTTTGCAGAATTATATGCTTTCCTGGTTTTCTCAGGGATCCATACAATTGCATGGAGCATTATATGCTTAGCATAGAATTTTACTCCTCCTTTAAAAATCAAGCAACTTAAAATCCTCTTAATTCTGGTAACTATGTGTCTGCGTCGTACAATAAGCTGCTCAGTCCTACTGAGAGAGAGAGAGGACGGATCCTTCCCGCCTGTCAGGACTGTCCAGATTGTATTGCCTAGTGCACGGCACCAATTTTCTCTAAGGCAACAGAAATCCCTAATTTCGCAAGGCACTCTACTACTGCTGCACGGTACCTTAGCAAAACCCCGGTACTTTAACGGCTGTAGGGTACATACTACCGCGTTACCACAGGGGAAACGCGTGGTTACTACTGTCTCCTACATGAGCAATGTTTGTCTTTTAATGGGATCCCAATGGATTGTGTTGATGGAATACATGGTTAAGTAGTCACACGGGTGACTGAAGGAAAACTGTAGCTACTTCCGTGGTGCCGGCGGTCCCCGTGTGTTTGTGCAGTACAGTGGAGGTGTTTTGGGAGGGGAGAGGGAGAGGAGGAGGAGGAGGAGGAGGAGAGGAGTCACTGTCAGAAGCAATAAAATGTTCCAGCTGGAATCTCAGCCCCCTTAACCCCCCTTGGACTGTGGCCCTTTCACCCTCTGCTCCACCGGTTTGCACAAGTGGCGCTGGCTGTGCATGGGATGGCCTGAGGTACAATCGTGGCTGACGGATTCTGGGTGTCTAAGGGGGGAAAACGATCAGGCAAGGAAACCACACGGCCAGCCATTCCCGTCCCGTGCGACCAGAGCTTCCGCAGCTGCGGGAGCTCGCCGCGGCCAGCTGGACGCAAGTCCTGCCCGCAGAGCGCCGGTGCCCGGCGGGCGGCTCGCGCCGGCGTAGCGCTGCGGGTCTGGGGGTCTGCAGGAGAAGAAGACTCCTCGTTCCTCGCTAGTGGTTTTTTCTGCCCTCCCAGGTTTTGCAGGAACCTCCACCCCTCCGAGACATCTCATCAACGATGGGGTTCAGGGTTTATCAGCAGCGCTGGGACAGGCAAACAGACCCTCAGACCGGGGGACGTGCGGCTGCCCATCCGACCGCCCGGCCACGGCTCGGAAGGAAACGGATCGTTTTTGAAATGCCATTTCCAATGGGCACCAGTGGCCTACGTAGAGAAACGGCAACAAAACCACACTGCGAAAGCAGCGGTCGGCGAACGTAATGAGGTATCTGGGCGAGATGAGTCAGATGAGCAGTTTTCTGGACATCGAGCTTGTTTACAGACCCAGCCAATTTTCATTTAATTTTGAATGAATTTGTGTGCGCAATTTTTTTTTTGTCCCCTACAAGCACAATCATCCTTCTTATCTTCTTCCATCTCTCCCTGGAATACGGTATTTTCATCTTGCTAATAGGATTACATTTTACCCCGCCAGGCTGTTCCAGTCACAGAATTTCTTTCCAGCCCTTCACTGCTTCTATCACAAACTTGCCGCTATTAGCAAATGTCAGCCCTGGAGCGTGAAAAACGAAAAAAATAAAACAAGAAAGGGGAAATAAAAAAAAAAAAAAGGAAAAAAAAGGAAGAGGAGTGTTAACAGCAGCTGTTGAAGGCGCAGAGCGGCCGGCGAACCCCAGGGGCTGCAGGTCTGGCAGCACCTCGGGGCGGAGGGGCCGGGCCCCGTGGCAGCAGCCGCAGCTTCCCGGGGGGCCGAGGACCCTCTGCTGCGGCCGAGCCCGCGTCCTGCTTTTCCCACCGCGGGCGAACCGCGCCGAGCGTGGCCCACAGCAGCTCAGGAAGCGCGGGGAGGGGGTGGCAGACCCATGGCCGCCTGAGGGCAGGTGCCGGCGGTGCTGCACGCCCCGGCATCCTGCTGCATGGGACGGGAGCGACCAAATACATCGGTTATTTTCCTGGATATTCCATGTTCATGAAAAAAGTAGAAAACCAGCTGTGTTATTTGTTAGGGTATCGTCTACATCATTGTTTGTGCCAGGTGAAAGGGACAGGACACGTTCAACCATCCCATGGG
The DNA here is from genome assembly GCF_964289735.1 of Phaethon aethereus. NCBI lineage: Eukaryota > Metazoa > Chordata > Aves > Phaethontiformes > Phaethontidae > Phaethon > Phaethon aethereus. The sequence continues at coordinate 679,862 of NC_138595.1, read as the reverse complement.
TAGCTGTGTCTTGATTTTGTTTGCTGTGTGCCAGGTCTCCTTCCCAACTGGAATCTACCCCCTCATTTGCTGGTGCCAGGTAACACCAGCTGGAGATTCGTCTAGTTTACAAATGTAGACATGCCCATCCCTTCCCTGTAAATCTTGCAAGAAGAATTAATTAGTTCAGATGATGAAGCACCACAGGGAAGGAGAATCAAGGTTAATAACATACATTAATAAAATATCAGCAAGGAAAAATTACTAGCTGTGTCCCAGCTAAGCCATCTCCATGAACATACGATGTTCCTGTCCTTTGCAAGTGGTTATTTCTCGACAGATCAGGAGGGAAAAATAATGGAGGTGAAATAATGCCGCAAGATTTCGGGTACACGCGGAAGCTCTGCTCGTTGCTCTGCTGGTAACAACCTGGAGCTGCCGAAGGAGCAAACGTGGTGGCTGCCAGCACTAATTAGACGGGAAGCTGTTCCTGAAAGTTGTTTTGAGGGAGATTCCAGCCTGGTGCAATATTGCCCACAAAAGTAGAGAGGGCAATTTGCAAGCAATTATTTTTCACTTTATTGGCACTGGGCAGCTCCCTTGAGCGCTACATGTCCATGCTCGCAGAGAGCCGTCCCACGGCAGGAGGAGGCAAGCCGAGCCGCTTTTCCGCAGGGGCAGCGCTACCCGCACCCCCGCCCGGGACCGCTGCGCCCACCCGCGCGCGAGCCAGAGGCAAGAACGGCCCCCCCGCGGCAAACGCCCGGAGCCCGGGCGCAGCGGGCCGCGGCGCCGGCGCTCGGGCCCCTCGAACGTCGGTGCCGCCGTGTGACCTGCTGCAAATCCCCGTCGAGATCCCACCCCAGCCTTTGCTCAGGGACCTCAGAGCTGACTGTAAAACCCACAGCCCTTAAAAGCTAATCTTAAATAGAGCAAAAGCTGTAATGAATAACACGCGCCGGAAGGGAGATCTCCCCTCAGTAAACGAGCCGTACGCCCGTTCTCACTTCAATTCACTTACACCGTGCTTTATTTCCGAGGAACGGGTTCGCAGAGCGGGGAAATAGTGAGATGCCAGAAAGCTGCCGGTCGTCATCCTGCCTCAAAACGTGACCCAAATTTTCCTTCCACCTTTCCTAAACGCATTGCTTTACCATCCCCATTAAGCTTCCCATTAAGCGTCCCCATCGGAAGTGAAGCGATGGAAGCGCACCAGTTCGTTTGTGGCCTCACCACCACCCCAGCCAATTCCTCGCCGCAAGCTGCGAGGCCGTCAGAGGAGCAGCACGGGCACGTTCTCCGACAGGCAGGGAGGAAATCGCGTTTTACCTTCAGCCTCTGACCCACATCCTCACCAGCGCGACGGCTCGAAGGGCAGCGATGCCACCACCCCAAGAGGGAACACGCAGTCCGCTGAGAGGCGCGCAAAAAGCGTTTTCCCGTCAAATTACATCATCAGAAGGGAAATGGATATTCACCTCTCCTTTCTCCTTGATCTACCGACACAAGAGGAAAGCCTTAATCCAGAACCCTCTGTCTAGAGAAAGTCTCCAGAAGAGATCTCCCGCAGAGAGCGCGGGCAGAGTTCGCACGCACCCGCAGGCTTAGGCGATTGCTTTTGTTTCGTCGAAGAACATTTAAGAGATGGTAATTCCTCCCCAATACAAACAAAGCGCGAACCTGCTCCGTTCCATGGCTTGTATTGATTTACGTCGCTCCAAAAATCTCTCACCGTGCAATCTTTTAATACCTTAGCTGTAAAATGAAAAGATGCTTTCACGCTATTAAAGGGAGGTTAATGTATTATGAAGAAGAGTGCATTTGCATTTAATGAGTGAACTGTAAAAGCTCCGCTGGATTTCTTGAAGGCTGCCTCTAGAAAGTTGATTGCTGTACAGAGAAAAGTTTCTTCTTAAAAATAAGCGTGTGTAATACAGTCCTGTAAGAGCGGCTACAGGGATGACACTTTCCGAATTTCTTCCCCCCTCCAATCCCCGAGTACAGGACACTTCAGTAAGTATCACACTTAGGTGTTTGGTCTGGTGCCAAAACAGGGCATTACGAGAACCAACAGCTCCGCGGGCAGCGGCGCCCGACCTGCCCAGCGCCCCACGCCGTCAGCCACGGAGGGCCGGGGGCGGCAGCGCCGGGAGGGCGCGGAGGGCCGGGGCGGCTCAGGGCGCCGGGGCGGCCGCGGGGACGTACTGGGACCAACCCGACAGACAAGGCTGAAGGACTGCAGCAGGAGCACCCCAGGCAGCGCCAGCAACGGAAGGGCTGGGAAAGCGTCCCCCCTCGCCGCACGGCGGTGCCTCACAGCCTCGGGCGCCTTCTCGCCGTCCCTCCTCGGCTAACGGCGACTCAGCCCGCGCCCAGCTGCCCCGTGGCTGCACCCGGGGCGAGAACCAGAGAGCCCCAGCCCGGCAGCCCAGCCGGGGCGGCCGACGCGCAGGGGTGCGAGCCCCAGCACACCGCAGGCACCCAGGGCAGGCAGGAGTCGAAATGCCTCCGGGGCCGGTGGCCACTCCGCTCCGCAGCGGAGGGTGGAAAACCATGCTGAGGTCGGCAGGAGGGAGGAAAAGCACATGGATTTTGTGAGGGCTGTAAATTCGTCTTCCCGGTTTGCCAGTTTCTTCAATCACAAGTGCTGTAGCGTAGCTTCAACGCATTAACTTTATGCCTAACTGAATAATAGTAAATTTTTGTTTTCCTTCTGCAATGGACTCTTTCATGGGAGTCGTCCTGGCGCCGCGCTGTGCCAGGGACGGAGCTGCCCGGACCCCGTGGCCATGCACTGCCGAGGGAAACGGCTCCCCAGGGCCTCCAGCCCGGCCTTGGCGGCTGCACCGTCGCCCATCGCTCGTGTTTCAAGCCCTTCACCATCAACAGCTTCTGATGAACACTCGACAGCCGGGGGTTAAGATTTCCACGGTGATCTATGCTCCCATTCTTATCTTTTGATATCTGGAAGTAGAGAATTTCAGCGAAAAAGGGCTTTACACTAAGATGACCATAAATCTCAATGTGTTTACAACAGAAGACTGACCAGAAGAGTTTATTAAATCTCTAAAGGATTTGATGTATATCAAACTGTTACATAAAGTCAATACTTTGGAAAGAACTAGACAATAAATACTCTACAAGAGGCAATATTTCTATCACAGAGAAAGCAATCACATAAAGATTAGGAGACCGATTTCAATACTGAATGTCAGTGTGCCGTAAGAAGACATTTATTGTTTTTCTGAGTTATCACAGAGGAGCGAGATAAACTATAACAAAATTCTGAGCCAAGCTAATCATGCTATCAAAGTTAGAAATACTCTTTCACCTTTTAAAAATCACTTTTCCACTTTGCAAATAAAAAGAACAACCTCTTGCAGGTGCGAGGGGAGGGAGGGAAGGAGATTTACTATGGCAGGCGGTGGGAAAAGGCTGGAAACAGTTGGCCCTCAGCCACGCGCCCTGTTAAACGTCCCTCCGCGGGTGCGCTGGGCCGGTTTGGGGTGCACGGAGCCAGGGCTGCGGGGCGGGGGAGGCCTGAACGGGGCAGCCCACCCAAGAGGGCACTGGCTCTGCCCCAAGTGCTACAAAGCCAGCCTCAGCAAAGGGTTTGGGAATTCATTTTTCTGACAGACAGCTGAAGTCCTGGGACAAAAATACCAATGTTCTCCATAGAAAAACGCTTCTTGTTTTATTTCTTCCCCTATAAACAGAATTTTCCTTTAACAGCTCAGATTAAGAAAGAGGCAATCGTAACCGGTTCAGTTTGAAACAGAAGCAAAATAGGCGTCACTGGGGGACGGCCATGGGCAATGGCCGTTTCCATTCCCCTTCCCTGTTGTCCCACTGCCAGGTGCTGCCTCCCCGTCAGCCTCCTCCACTCCGTGGGTGCTGGCCCTGCCCAGCCTCCCAGACAAAACGTCCCTCTGCCCCACACCCCCGGACCCAACCTGCCCCTCTGCCCCACACCCCCAGACCCAACCTGCCCCTCTGCCCCATGGCCCCCAGACCCAACCTGTCCCTCTGCCCCACACCCCCGGACCCAACCTGCCCCTCTGCCCCACACCCCCGGACCCAACCCGCCCCTCTGCCCCATGGCCCCCGGACCCAACCTGTCCCCTGCCCCATGGCCCCTGGACCCAACCTGTCCCCTGCCCCATGGCCCCTGGACCCAACCTGCCCCTCTGCCCCACACCCCTGGACCCAACCCGCCCCTCTGCCCCATGGCCCCTGGACCCAACACGCCCCTCTGCCCCACACCCCTGGACCCAACCCGCCCCTCTGCCCCACGCCCCCGGACCCAGCCGCCCCAGCCCGGGAGCGGAGCTCACGCGCTGCCGCCCACACAGCCGCCTGCGGGGCAGGATGCTGGGCCGCTGCGTCACCTTGAGCATCTCTTCACAAGCGGCCGCGGGAAACTCTGGTAAAGGACCGGACGCGCAGCAGATAATCAGCATTTGCGGTGTAATCATTACGCTGCAAAAACTGCATCGTTGTGTCACGGCTCCTGCACTTCCGCAGAGCTGCGTGCTGTAGCTTTGAACTTGAGCCCTGCTCAGCGCGGCGCCAGCGGGCCAGCGCCAGCAGCAGCGGAGGACGGCACGGTCCTGCCTTGCAACACCTTGGAAGGAAAAGTAGACTAAAAACTGAGCGGACCTCGGATACTGCGGGAACGTCAGTTATACAAGTACCGTAAAAGCAAGCAAACACGGACTCTGGCACGGAAACTGCGAGAGGTCGTCGACCATATTGGTAGCACGAGTTTTGAAAGTTTGGTTTTGCTTGTCTGAAGCCAAATTGCAAATTTGAACAATAACATGGGAGCTTAAAAGTTTGTTTTCTATTTTTGCACACCATATGTTTCACCCACGGACATTCCAATAATCAGCAAAGAGTACAGCAAACAGTTTGTGTTCTGCGTGCGAGCAGAAAGATAAGCCCTTTACAGGAAAGATTAGATGACAGTCTAAGTGAACATGGCTATTAATAATGAATCCCAGTCCAGAAGGGAATCATAAATTAGGCTTACCATCTTTAACTTGTATTCCCGGGAAGATGGATCTAGCAGATTGTTGTGCATAGAGGAGAAAGGAAATGACACGAAACAGTTGCTCATTGTTGTCGAGGTCTGAAACACAGTGAAATTATCTTAATTATGAGCAATTTTAACACTGCTGTTCCAGACGCATCAATGCTGTAACATCGCATACCAGCGGGTAGAAGATACACGTGGTACCAAACATGTTTTTCAGTCTAAAGTAAACTTTTTTTCTTTCATAGGATCTATACAGAGGTGCTCGGAGGCCAACATTTTTGAGAAATAGCGATGTGCATGGTTGCTAGCAACTCCTCAACGCAGACGAAAGATGATCAGACCGGTCAATCTTAAAATAAAAAGCAGGTTTTTGCTTACGGCAATGAGCTATGTTCTTCCCACCCGTCACAGAGCTTTCCTGAGTGCCTTTCCACTGGCTCGCTGTAAGGAACGAACTTCCCGCAGGAAGAGCTCCAGAGAGAATGGTGTCGGGCATGGGAGAGAGGAGCCTGGTCCCGAGGGCCAGCGGCTCCTGCTGGGGAGCACTTCAACGAGAGGGAAATGGGGACGGAGTCCGGGCGGCAGCAGCTGAGCGGGTGGCGTGGCGGGTACGGGCAGCGGCGGGAGAGTGGGCATGGGAAGGGAAAGGTGAGCGGTGGGTGACGCTCCCGCCTGGGGAGCCGGGCACAGAACAGAGATCGATGTGTTTGTTCTGTTGCCAGTCGTAATTACGGGGGAAAAAAGGGAGAGGATCCACGAAGGATGAGTACTGGAGCAGGGGGAATTTTAGGATGCACGGAGGGGAATTATGCAGCAAAAATCCAAGTCTCTTTGGCTGAAACTCCCTGTTTGTGTAGGTTGATCTACCAGGGGACATCAAGTACAAATCAGCACATGAAATACATCCCAAAGCATTTTGTAAATCCTTTTTGTGACATTGAGATGGACCGTAAGACAGGACGGCACCAGAACGTGATGTACAGCAACACTGTCTGCTTGATGGATCGGTAGGTTGTGTGACATCCTGTGACAGATGATCTCCATCTTCCGCTGCAGATTAATTTTCTAGGTCATTTAATAAATTATAGGAAAAGAAGGTATTTGAGGGGCAAACAGTAGAATGGAGTTCCAATTACAGGATACCTCTCCCTGACACTTTTTTTTTGTGGGATTAATGAGAGTAGATGGCTCTTCCTCTGCCTCTTTTTGCAAGGTGATCGTGATTCCATGAAGACAGGACTTACATTTTGTCTCCTTTTGTGCGAGGAAATTGGGCTTGATGAAGAAGAATCAAACCTCCTGAGGAAGGACAGGACCATGGCATGAACTCCTCTTTAAGGACACAGAACACTGATTAATTCCCACCAGAAGGATACTAAAAATACATCATTATACTAGCACTCTATGTAGAGCTGAGCTCCAAGTTAGCAGTAAGACTCCGCAGCTCGGGGCAGACGCAGCTTGCCCGTTTCCTGGAGCGCGGGCAGAACGCTCATCTCCCGCCCCAAGCACCGAGCGGAGCGCTTTGCCACGCGCATCCTCCGGGCCCCTGGCAGAGTCGCCTACCACAGCTCCGGGCCCAGCCTTCGCAGTTATTTGGGACCTTAGACTCACAGGAAGATGTCTAAATAAGATTTGGAGATGTTTGGATAAGGGACTTGCATCTTTCCAACGACCCTGAGACACGAGCAGAACCTACTTGGTGTCACCGGAAAAATCCCCTCGAACCAGTAACTGCATCTCGGTGTCGGCCTCGGTGTCTGCGGCTGCGGGACGGGGGTGTCACCGTCGGAGGCGCGGCTGGGCGGTGGGTTCCTGAGCGCCCTTACAGCCGGCAAACCGGCGGACGGGTGGCACAAACTGGAGCCAGATGCATCCGGCTGCCGAGAAGAGCCTGGCTCAGGCGCGGCTCGGCTTCCACCACCGCTACACGCTGCCGCCGCCGCCTCCCGTCCTCACGCGTCCTCTTGCAGCTGTTGCTTACTCTTAGACCAACAGAATTTAAGAACAAAAAAAATGAAGCCTTTAAGGGAAGAAAAGCAAAAACTACCTCTACTTTTGAGCAGGACGATGGTGGCTCCCATGCAGCTACCAGAGGGAAGGGAAAAAAAGACTTTTTAAAATCAACTCCAAGCCTACAAGAGTGGCATATTAATAAAAGCAACTGGCATGAATAAGCTAAAATTCATTATCGTGCTTTTCATAGACTGACTACAGAAGCATTATTATTATCACATCCCCCTGCAAACCAAGCAATACCTTCCCCGCCTCCCTTCCTTTTGCATACAGTGTCCTGGATTAATTTATAACGTTAATCAGAAAACAATTCAGCCCCTCACGCTTTGATGTAGAGAACTAAGGGCTATTTCAGACAGCACACGACACGCGCCGCTGCCGACAGGCGTCTCTGAGCCACGACCTTCTCTGGGGGGATCTCTGACGGGCTTCTGCGCAGCCAGCGCCTGCGGCGGCAGCGGCACGGTGACGCGGCGCAGGGGGAGGCAAGGCTCGGCCAGCGGAGCCAGGTCACACCGACCCGCAGCCGCGTGTTAAGGAGCCGTGCCTGCCCTTGGTGCGCCGGGGCTGCCCGCACACCGCGCGCGCCGGCCGGGCGCCGCGCGGCGCTGACTGCCCGGCATAAAACGGGGAATATCACGGAGTCGCTTCCGGATTAGCTGCCATTTTCTGAACAACTAAGGGTACGGCTTAAAAACAAAATTGAGGCTGAAACCCGGTTCTGGTCATTGGCTTTGGCTGACAAGCGTGCCCTATTCAGGGGTAGTCCATGAAAGGGGATTTTTTGGTTTGCTTGTTCTTCTGAAGGGGTGCTCCACCCAAAGGGAGAGCCGAGCTCCAGAAGCCGTTCAGAAAGGCTGAGTGATGCAAACACTCACAGCCTGGGCTTTGAAGGGCCTGAAAATGCATTTGAAAAGAACTGTAAGTTAATTTTGCATAGCTGATTTCTTCAATAAGCCCTGTGTTTCTCCCTTGCCCCATTAAGAATAGCAAGCAGCTTTCCCAGAAATCGATCTCGCAGTCTAATCAAACCTGTTCTCTCTAATTTAGGTTAATAATAGGAAACTGGTCAGAGAAAGATGGTCTCGGTGAACGATGCCGTGTTGGAGCGGTCAGTTAACACGGGCTTAGCCCCGTGGTTATCGCTCAGCAGAACGAGCAGCCGAAGGGCTCTGAATGCCAAGGCCACCCCAGCGGCAGCTCCCGCGCACCAGCCGTGAAGGGACCGCGGCCGCGCAGCCTGGGGAGCGGCTCCCCAGCCCCAGGCGCTCGTCACTAAGAGCAGGTCGGTAGCACAATTCGGCTGCTCGGCTGGGTGGTGCTGCGATTTCTTCCTGGAGCGCAGCACCAGCACCAGCACCCGGCAGCTTGAGCGCAGAGGCCTGGCCTCCGCCAGCGATCGCTCAGGCTGCGCCACCCCCGGCGCCTCCCTCGCCCTCCTCCTGCCCACAGACCCAAGCTCAGCTTGGCAAGCGCCCACCTTCCCCCGCCCCATCTCCGGGCTTCGCCGCAGCTCCCCGAGGCCCGGGCACGCGCGGCTCCGTGCTCTGCCCACCGTCCTCGGCGTGGGAAGCAGAGCTGGCGGGTGGAGGAGAGCGGCGGAGCGACCGCTGGCAGGGGCAGCTCACCCACTCGCCTCACCCACTCGCACGGGACGACACAGCCGTGCTGGACGGGTCGTGCCGGGGCAGCGGTGCCGGCGGCAGCAGCATCACCGAGCACCAAGGCTGGGTCCCCCCGCGCTGGTGGCCGCGACGCAGATGCTCATCCCCGAGGCTGGAGCGCCCGCAGCCTCTGGCCGACACTGCCGTGGGGCCAGCCGTGCGGGGCTGGGCTCCGTGAGGGTGGCGGGGTGGGACCTCACGTGCTCCAGGACCACACGAAGCCCGGGGAGCTTTTCTGGGCACAGCGAGCCCCTGCGACGGAGCAGCACGCATGCCGCTCGCTGCTTCAAGGTTTGTTTTCCTTGGCACGTCCTTGCATCTAAATAAATAATATGCTGCTTTTAACAGGGCTGGCAGGTTACCCGGTACCCTGCCTCAGCTCTCCGTGGGGAAAAAGGCAGAGCCTGACCCCGCTACAGCTGCTGGCATGCTCACGGTCGCTGCCAAAGGACTCGCGAGCTTGAGCACACGGAGAGCAGAAGGAAGGACGAGGCAAGCGCTGCAGGGAGCGTCCCCAGCCCTCACCATGGGCTCTACACCACACCTCCGCCCCAAAACGATGCACTGAGCCTCGAGGTTTTGCAATGAGAAAAAATGTTTTCCCAAGAACTGTTCTGTTTTATTTCTGATGGAACAATAATCCACACTCTTACGGAGCTGGAGAAGTGGGGTTTCTGAGGGAATTTGACAGCAGCCTTACTAGTTTATGGCAGAAAAGAAAAGGCACTTAAGGGGATTTTGTTTGTCACTTGAAAATTAGCCTAGAGGAAAGAGAATCTTCAATGCAAATTTAATTAAAAACTGATGAACCGAAAGCCTTGTAGTGGTTCTGTGAAGTCCTATTCTTACGGCACAAGAACACGGCACTGATAAGCAGCAAGAAGAAAATAAACACAAGAGATTTAAAGCTAAAACCCAAATAAAAATGGGCCAAACCATAATCCAGTGGCACCAGACGATCACCAGAGCAGAAATTGTCCCATTGTGCTTAAACAGGGGTTTGTGAAGCGATATGAAGGAAACTCTTAGTTGCCTGTGTTCGACTGACAACAGCCCATTAAACTTACTATTATTTCACCCATCTCAAAATCTTGAGGTCAAGACAGCATAGCTTTCAGGAAGGTGTGCCCGTTTTGGCCGGGATAGAGTTAATTTTCTTCATAGTAGCTGGTATGGGGCTATGTTTTGGATCTGTGCTGAAAACAGTGTTGATAACTGGGATGTTTTCATTATTGCTGAGCAGTGCTTACACACAGTCAAGGCCTTTTCTGCTTCTCACCCCACCCCACCAGCGAGGAGGCTGGGTGGGCACGGGCAGCTGGGAGGGGACGCAGCCGGGACAGCTGACCCCAACTGCCCCAAGGGATATCCCGTACCACGCAGCGTCATGCTCAGCATCTAAAAAGCTGGGGGAAGCAGTAGAAGGGGGGGGATGTTCGGAGTGATGGCGTTTGTCTTCCCAAGTCACTGTTAGGCATGACAGAGCCCTGCTTTCCTGGAGATGGCTGAACCCCTGCCTGCCCGTGGGAAGGGGCGAATGGATTCCTTGTTTTGTTTGCTTGCGTGCACGGCTTTTGCTTTACCTATTAAACTGTCTTTATCTCAACCCATGAGTTTCCTCACTTTTAGTCTTCTGATTCTCTCCCCCATCCCACCGGGGGGGAGCGAGCGAGCGGCTGCGTGGGGCTTAGTCGCCGGCTGGGGTTAAACCACAACAGGTATGCTTTATTCAGCACAACTTTGCTTGAGACAGAAGTAATAGGATGAAACTCTGAACTCTGTTACGTAAGAGAGCAGGCTAGGGACTTTTTAACAATCCTTAGAGGCCTTGCAATACATAGATCAGTAACACTTATATGTCTAGGACCTTCTGTTCTACTGAAATGTGCTGAGAGACTACTTCCAGGCTTCTGTGCTGCTTGTATAAGCAGGCTTTTCTCCCCCTTTGTAGCTTGTAGAGCATATGCTTCAAGCCAGGTGCTTCAGTTTTGCTCTTTTATTTGAGATATTCATTATCTAAAGCCACAGAAAGGTTTATAGTCAGCTTTGCACTAGGCTTAGCAGGTACCATTTTTCACAAAGAATCTCAGAGCCTATTTTGCATGGGGAACCTGCAGAGGAGATGCGCACCCTGATGGTCACACCTCGGTCACCTCCCAGCTACGTCCACCCGCCCGTCGCCGGCTCCATCCTCCTTGCTCCACCCTGTTCTCAGAGACCTTTCCTTCTTCTCTCTCTAACCTAAATCCACTAACCTCGATTAGCAAAGCCTGCTGTTAACAAGTCACACGCCTGTGTGTCAGTGTTTGACAAGATCAGTCGCTGGCTGGTTTTGCGTTACGATCTCCTGCACCCAAGGAGAAGGGACACTGTCCCGGAGCTGGACGCACATACCTGCATGGTCACCAACCACGCCAAGCCTGTGTAATTACGTATAAATAGGGTCATCCTTGTCCCCTACAATGTTGGAGCGTGTTCATAAACAGCTAATAAAACCACAAATGAATAACGACTTTGCACAAGAGAAGGAGAGGTTAGAACATCACCCAGCCATTTCAGTTTGCTCCAGAAAGGGAAAGCTAGAAGTCCCCGCGGTGGTCTGAGGGGTGCCGCTACTGTCACTGGAGCTGCTCATTGAAAGGGCTGCGTAGGGCGCAACGCACACAGCCTTCGCAGTCCTCGAGCGCCGGACAGCCTGCACGGGGCTGTGAACCAGCAGATAAATCTCTGAGGCCAGAGCATATAGTATATGGCTGCACAGATCCAGCTAGACCAATTTAATTAACTATGGGAACATTAATTATTGGCTGCTGCTGTTTTTATTTCAGAAAAACCAACTGGCATTTTACCATATCAATATAATGCCAAATAGCCACTAAAACCAGCCTGATCTCAGGCCCTGAACGCTTTAGATTGATGGTAATTTCTTTGCAGCTCTGACTGGCAAAGAACAATTTTTAAAATGGCCCCAAATACCGACGGACAGACCAGCTAGATGAATGAAATTTGTCAGATACTTAAGACCTACTGTTTATTGCCCTGTGTAGGATGTGCTCGACATTGTTGTACGTGTTCTGCCACAAGTGATTTATGAATAAAGCTTATTGTTGACATAAGCTTCAGGTACAAAGAACTGAAGCATTCTGTTACACGGAGTTGAGGAAGGGCATAGTTCTTGTCTCCCCCACCTTTGTTTGAGCCTCCCATTACCCTCTGAAAGGCCAGAAGAGCTGCAGGAGGTCAGCCCGCTGCCTCTGCCCTCAGCACCGCAGCCTACCGGCTCCGCACCGCCGTGGCTGGGAGGGGTTCCTTCTCGGGAAAGGGAGTTCAGCCCCCTCTGCTTGTGACGTTGCCATGAAGTCACACCTCTGTTGCAAAGGCAAGCCAAGAATTACCTTAATTACATAGAGGAGATGGGTACAACAATACAGTATAACGAAAATAATGACTTTTCCCCCCAGAATCGGTATGCAGGTGAGTGAACACAGCACATCCAAAAGCGCCCTACTCAACAAAACAAGAAAAAATGCACTCTGAAATAAAGTATTGCTGTACTATTTCGAGACCAATCAGGCAGCAAACATGTTCCCAAAATTAATGTAATGAGATGCAAATTAGCTATTCTACACAGTCTGCACGTATTATTAAAGACAGACCACACTTGTTTATTTCAGTTTTTCAGTGTTTTTGGAAAACATGCACTACCTACGGAAGGCCACCCAGTATGATCCTTTATCACTTCTCTAGGCAGACGCGATTGTTATCCATGGGTACGGGAGCAGAGGTTTCCTCCACAGAGAGATGCTCACCAGGCTCCGACACAGAGCTCGGTTTTTTCCCCAGTTTTCAGTGGGTTTTGAACTGGTAATTTCAGTGCAATTCTGATCAACTAATACTAGCCTTAAGTATGATTACAGCTTTTGTTAGAGATGGCAGAATCCCCCAAACAGACCCTTAATCCTTGCCCGAGGCTTATAGTTCAGAGCAGACCTCCAACCAAGCTTTTAAGCCATTTTTGATTTCTCCCAGCCTCAGAGACTGTGAGGTGCTCATGGCTCACACAGGGGCTCAGGGCGATGGCAAAGGGCATCACTGAACCATGGCATGGATGCAAACAGCATTTCATTCAACAAACTAAACCATTCTTAAACAGAGCCTTAGTTCTCCAGGAGTGAACTTTACTTCCAGGAAACACGGCTTAAACCCCCTTTAATACAAAGATTGCTTTGGTCTTTTGTTAGCTCTTGGACTGGCACAATCGTCAATCTAGAAGAGCGGATTTGCCAAGTCTCCAAGGGAAACAACATACAGCGGGTCCCTAAAACAACGAGCCAGGTCTGAGCTGTATTTCCCAATAAGAAATGAATATGTAATATATTCATTTGCTGAGATGAATCCGTTGCTGGAAACAGGCATAAAAATAAAGAGCTGCTTTATGTTTAAAGCATGAGCTGAAAGCATAAGGTGCCTCATGGAAAGAAGCCTACAAGTCCAGCCAGAAATATGGCAAGCTAATGCAAAAACACAAGTAAAAGCCATTCATTTGATATGTTCCCCTGCCAGGGTTTTTTCTTTGTTTCTTCAGGAAATAACACCTTTCTCCGTCCTTAGAAGCCAGCAGCACCCGTGCTTTCCCTCCTTCCAAAGCATTTGCCCCAGAATGAAACGGGAACAAGACAAAACAACAAATGCTCTTTCACATCAGGCTGATGCAGTCTCACTGCCAAGTGTTTCACTATTTCATAATAAACATAATTTCCAGTCAAACACTGATTTTATGTGAGAGCAGAACAATTAGGAAGACGTTAGGGTTCCCCCCCTCCTTAAAAAAAGAAGATGGCAACGAGAAGTGAGGTCATTAATACACCCATGCGATTCCGTTCCTTTGTGTAGCCCTGATATTACGGTTAAAAAAATACGTTTGCCAGACTTGATACAGCTTCTGACTTGCACTAAAAGAATCCTTCAGAGAGGAAGGAGAAAGTCAAAACAAAAAGGAACTGGAAACTTCAGCACCTCTGTGGTACTGATAGAATTGGGGAGGATCAAGTCTCCTGCTTGAGCAGCTTCTTCATAGTCTTTGGACTTGGAAATGAATTGCCTTCGTTCTCTATTCCTTTGCCTGCTGACAGCCGCTGAGGTTCATGCAGATGAAGAATAACTCGGGTATCAAACACCATCATCTGCGCCCTCCGTGTTTCGCCGTGACCGCGCCGAGGCTGCACGGACATGCGTGGGCTTTGCAAAGGGTCTTCCCTCGGACCGGTCGGCTCTCGCCGCCTCTCGCACAGCTCTCTCACAAATGGCAACAGAGCAAACCCATTTCCCCTAACCACTGCGTTTTTCTTTTAGTGATTATCTCCTTTAAAAAGGCACAAATTGAAAATGAGATGCAGAGCCAGTGGCCTCTTTTGAGCTATAGTCATTAGCTATGTTGAGGATGAAAGTGGTATGACTCCCTAGATAAATATATAGTTCATTAGAAGTGTTCTGGATCACTATATTCTACTGATCAAAAGCCTAAATCACACATTAGTGACATTAAGGAGCCACATCATGATTTGAGTTATACCTGGATAAAGCCCCACACGAGAACCGCAGGGCAGTGCCGTGCTGGGAGCCAGGCAGCTGCGCCGCGGCGCCGTCTCCAGCCCCGGCACGCACAGCCCAAGGCCGAATTCCATCCGCAGTTTTCAACCGTTTAAACAATTTATGCTGCTTCGGAGTAGCAGCCTGAGGTCTCTTCACAGAAAAGCGGTTTGTTAGGTTCTTCTCGTTGGGGTTTTAAATAGGCGTGCAAACCCAACTAGCACCACGCTACTTCGGAAGTATTTTAAAAACCACAACCAAGATACATTTCCAGCAGTAGCACAGCAGAACACTACAAGTTTGGGAAATACGCACATCTTTGTGTCATGAACCTTCAATTTTTAAAGTGCCTTTGCGCTAAGGAATTTGTGGGTCTGGAGGACGTGGTGCACGAAGCGGTTGCAGGAGAAACGCCACCGGCGATGGGCCCACAGTCCCCCAAGCACAGCACCGCGGTCCCCCCCAAAGACCCCGAAGAGGGGTTCTGTTTGCAACGTGGCCTGCGAGCGAGCTGGCAGCACTGGCCCCTCGCCGGCGCCCGCAGCCGCCCTCTCCCCTGTGGTGGTTCTGCGGCCCGGCTCCCGGCCCCGCAGCGCCTCGCCGTCCCCGGTGCCCACCGCCCCTCGCCCGGCCGCCCCGCTGACGGCCCTCGTGCAGCCGTCCAGCTCGGGCTGTACCCGCTGCTTCAGGAAAGAAAATTCTCCCTAGTGGTACAGACCAGCACGAGCGCGCTCTGCTCGGATCTGTGGGGGCCCAGCCCCAGGCGCCAAGGGGTACATTTTCAAGAAAGAGGTTCTCATAAGAGAGGCATTTTATTTTATGGAACCGCCAATTACTGGCTCTTGCCACTGAGTGCAGCAGAGTCGTATTTACTGCTGTAAAAGTGATGCCTCTCATATTCACAGGATAGTGCAGTCTTTAAGTGCAATAGTTCTAAGGTTAATTCAATCAGCAGTATTTAAATCATGATTGATGAAATATTAATTCTGGAGAATAACCGCATGCTGATTTACTCTGAGCTACTAACGCTGACTAAAGGTGATTTTCCCGTCTCGCTCGTGCTATTTCTTCACAGTACACAGCTTAATAAAGACCCAGAAATCAGAAACCTGCAAAACCTCCCGTACGTCCAGACCGTGACTCTCTCGGTCATCTTCATAGATCTCTGCAAAACCCCAGCCTACCCTCCTAAGTCTCTTCTAGAAACCTGCCACTCTCCCATTTCCGATCATTTCAAATCCGGCTCAATAAAAGCCATCCGAGACAAAGGACATGAATACTGATGGCAAGTTTTGCACCCAAATTGTGTCTCAATCAGTCAATTCTAAAGAGAGCACAAGTCTCTCGTCCAGCTTCGGGCTTCTCCAAGGACACCGCAAAGTCCAGGCGATTCTGCTCCTCGCTACCTCCCCTCCCGAGGGCCTCGGGAGATGGCGAGGGAGGGTGCCCTGCTCCCACGGCAGCCCCTGCTCCAGGCCCGTGCTGCCTGGCACGGCAGAGGCGCGCCCGCGGTCGCGCTGGGCCCGTGCAGGCAGGGCTTGCGCTCCCCGCCGGGCTGCGCCCCCGGCAGGGCAGGCACCGCGCCGGGGCGGGGGGGCACGGCGCCCCACGCCGGCGTCACCGCGCCGGAACCGCGGCTGCAGCGGCAGCTCGGGCCCCTCCCCAGGCCGCCACGCCAGCCCTGCAGGTGAAACCGTGGTGCTGCTGCTGCGCCCAGCAGCCCCCCCCGCCCCCGGCGGCGGCGCCCAGCAGCCCCCCCCCCCGCCCCCGGCGGCGGCGCCCAGCAGCCCCCCCCCGCCCCCGGCGGCGGCGCCCAGCAGCCCCCCCCCGCCCCCGGCGGCGGCGCCCAGCAGCCCCCCCCGCCCCCGGCGGCGGCGCCCAGCAGCCCCCCCCCCCCCCCCCGGCGGCGGCGCCCAGCAGCCCCCCCCGCCCCCGGCGGCGGCGCCCAGCAGCCCCCCCCCGCCCCCGGCGGCGGCGCCCAGCAGCCCCCCCCCACGGCGGCGGGACGCACCCCTCGAGCGCCGGGCGCACAGGAGCCGCCTGAGGATCGCGGCTTGCGGCGCGGGGACCTCGCGACCCGCTTGGCCCCGCACCCGCGGAGCCGCACAGAATCACCGCCGCTAAGGCGCTGGGCGAGAAACGGCCGGGAATGCCGGAGCGCACAGCTGCGGAGGGACCGGTGTCCCGCTCGCCAGCACCCACCCCAGCAGAAACAGAGCACCCTTCCATAACTGGATGCTTCCGCCTACACACCCCACCCCCCCTCCCCACCTACGCGGGACGGCCCGCAGCTGTGCCAACGGCTGCGTTTAGGTGTGTTTGCAATTAACAGCTTTGCTAATCAAAAGCAGGAGCGTGCCGGTTGCAGACTGTTCCTCCCTTCCCGGGAGCTCTCGTCTAGGCATTGATAAATTAAACTAGGCATCTCCTTTGACCAAGATGGATGGCAAGCTTAAATGATATCCACTGAACAAATGGCTGATTTGTGTATTCTTCCATCCAGGATTAGCCTAATAAGATGTTCATTTATGGATCTATTACTCAGTCATTTAACTGCTTGAAATAAGAGGACTGGGCAAATTCCACCATCCAGGGATTGATTTCCATCTTTTTAGGCCATGTTTTAGTGGAGGGTTTGCTAAGGTAATTTAGTGGGATGTATCAAAACATTCCTTAAGCTGACACAGTACATTAAAACACATTAGAAAAACTCGGGGTGTTTGAAGTCTTCAGGTTTAAGGCAGCCGTGTTCTTCCTCACCCCGCTTTGCTTTTTTTTTTTTTTGCAATTGCTGAAGGCATTCGTGGTCAGGTTGCTTTAGACTGAGAAGTGAAAAGGAAAATTGAAGCCAACGTCACTGTCTGAGCGTGCCGTGGTGGGTCCCTCTGCCCACTGGGACGTTTGGGGAACCATGAGCTAAAGCAGCCCGGGCCAGGGCTGTCCCCGGGCAGAGCAAGTCACCCCAAGGTAGTTCTTCATTGCCGTAAGACTGTAATGCATAACATTCATGTAATTTTAGGGGCAAGTCTGCATCCACTCCAGTGATGGAGAACACAAGGTCATTCACACTGGATTTTTACAAAGGCATTAGCCTTCTTCACGCCCCTTTCATCAACAGAAGGGAAACGGTTTGTACGCAGCCCGCTCACAGCTGCTCAGCCAGCGCCCAGCTCAGGCATCCGTCCGTCTGAACGAGTGCCGTGGGGAGAGGCGCGCTTACCGCCCGGGGCTGCGGTGTTCGGCAGCTAGCTGCCCTAGGGTCCCCGATTCAGAGATTTTTGGGGACAGCAGGAAATTACACAGCAGATCTCTGTGTAGAGTGAAGATTTGCAGTCGCTAATTATCCATACCCAGTATACGGAGGCTTTGTGCCCTGATAAACAAACTGGCACTCCAGCATCTGTGAGGACAGCCTGCTGTGCTAGCAGTTAATTCAGGGAGCGGGGCACGCTTTCTGCTTGAAGAAAAACAAAAAGCATCAGCTGTCTGGTTCTGCTAAATTAAACCAGGAAATAACTAAAGACACTGGTATTTAAGCTGCTGTCATTAGGATCCAGCATTAACAGGCATTTCTGTATGAGCCAGCTCTTTGTGGCTCTCCTCCCTGCAGGACCTCTCCCAGCCGTTTGCCCCCACACAAGCGCTGCCCGCGCCGCCAGACCCAGCGCCTGAGCTTGCAGCAGCACTCGGTGCCACGCCGCTGCTTGGACGCTGCGATGCGAGGTGTGGAGCTGCGCATGGGGAGCGACAGGTTTGTTCATGAGTGGGAGGGCAGAGACGACCTGAGCTTGTGCCGCTGCTGGGCGGCTGTTTTAGCTGATACTCCAGGATGGAGATTGCTGGTATTTAAAAGGAAATATAGTTGCATTGCCGAGCAGGGAGAGCCACTAGGCAGGAGGGGGTCTCCTGCACGCTGCGTGTCTCCGTCAGCGCAAGGGACTGCCCGAGCGTGACGATGCAGACAGCCGGTTGCTGCGAGCTCAGGGGCTGAATCACCTGGCGGAGGCAGAGCTGGCGACGCGCACCGGCAAGGAGCAGGAGCCGGCGGCAGCAGGCATGCTGCTCGCGCTTCCCCGTCCCCGTGTGTCCAACACGCTGATGAGGTGCTCGCGCACTGTCCGGAGCTGGGGTTAATGGCTTTACCCCGATGCTGCCGCAAGTCGACAGAAACCTCCTCGCTGACTTTGGGGCAGTAAAGGCCAACCTTAACACACTCCACGCCGGTCACTTGGGGAATAGCTCATTACCCAAGATTTCGTTAACGCTGCTGAGCATTAGAGGCAGGAAGGCAATTATCCTACAAAAGGTATTTACCCAGCACTTCTGTCCTCTTGCTTAACTTTGAAGCACAACGAGCTCTAAAGGAGCACTTTCCTGCTTCAGATCATTGGTACCTTCTGGGGGCAGAAAACAGGAGAGCATAGAAGTGTTCTTAATTTATACTTCATCTACTGGGTCTTAGTTTAACAGGTCCCTACGTTCATACAACAAATAATCCCTCCAGAAAGCTGGGCCGGTGCCAGGACATACCTGTTTCATTTAATGCTGTATAATGAAAGCACATGTCTTTATATCTGCTGTCTTGTACTTTACATTAACAGAAACTTTTATGCATGCTAGTTCTCTGTTTCCTCTAAGTAACACGCCATTTCAAGCAGACGGGTAAGAAGAAAACACCAGTGTAGCCTCAAGAAGCACACTTTGATCTCACGAAGCGCTTCCTTTCCGGCGAGCGAAGGGCAGCAGGAGCCACCAGCTTTAGCACGGGGTCGGCCGGAGAGAGCAGCAGCGCGCTCCTCGCGGCTCCCGGCACGGAGGAAAGCTGCTGGCGGCAGGCAGTGCGGGCACTCGCAATACCCTTTGCTTCTGCCCCCGGCTCCTCAGGCTCCACTTTCCCGCAGCAGGGCCCAGACAAACCCACGGGCTCCGCCAGAGACGTGAGCAGGACACGGGCGAGCCTTCCCCGCCAGCCAGCGTGGCGGAGCCCCGCGGTGCCCGGGCACAGCCGCTCCTCTCCCTGGACGGAGCGTGTGCCAGGCCAAGCGCGAGCACGCGCGCCCGCGCGCGCTGCCGCTCCCGCGCAACCTCGACAGGGAGAGGCAGGTGCCGGCAGCCGCCGTCCCACCGCCAGGCAGGCTGGAGCTTCACCCCGTGCTGCCTGCTGCCCGCCCAGCGGTGCCACGCTGCCCGAGCCGCAGGGCAGAAGGCAAGGAGGGGAGACGGGATCGGTGGCGGCGGCTCGACGCCTGCTCGGCGGCACGGGGCTGCGGGGAGCCAGACTGCAGCGCGGTGCTCCCAGCCTCGACGGAGCGTCCCGCTGCACCGCCGGCGCGGGGGAGCTGCTGGGCGGGAAGTGCGGCGCAGCACGGCCAGCCTTGGCTCACCCGCCACGGTGCCTGGCTCTACGGGCGCGTCCCTGCTCCTGGTCGCTGGGACGTCCGTCTGTCCGTCCATCTGTCCACCCACCAGTCCCTTCTCCCCTCGCACCTTTGTACCGTGACGGCGGCTGGCAGGGGCAGCCCGCGGTGTGCCCCTCCCAGGGCGGCCGCCCCTCCACCATGCAGCCCCCTGAAAAACCATGCCCGTGCTGGTTTTAGTCTTTCCCATTCCATCCACTTTCAAAAATCAGTGCAGACCACTGAGCTGTGACCAAGTAAAAAGCTCAGTCCTACATTAATTTTTCTCTTTTGCATAATGCATTTAGGGATGTATCTATTTTTATTGCAGCATAATATGCCTGGTTTATACACTGGCATCTTTTTCATGTACTGAGATTCTGTGCAAATTCACTATTCAGCACAGGGAAAGCCAAATAAATACCACCATGGCCCTGTTTCACCGCCACAATTACGATCTTTTCCAGGTACTACTTGCTTCATTATCTGAGTGAACAGTTTTATCCTACCCACCAGGCAGACCTTCCAAATTCACGGTTGGGCAGATATAACCTCAGTTATTTAACTCAGTCTAAATGGTACTGTAATATTCCCCTTAACTGCTGCTCTTAAACAATTTCCTCCTATAGTTGTTAATCAGATTAAAAGGTATTGGATATAATTTCCTTTAATTACGTGAAAATATTGGTTGCTTCCTTTCTTTGGAGCATTATGTACAGAGCGGCATTGATTAATGCCAAGAGTTTCGGAAGGTAGTCAGAGAAAGCTCGTAATTGTTGATTTATGCCTTAATTGGAAGACACCTGCTTTTTTTTTCCCCTTTTGATTTTTACTTTCTGTTTGATTCCAAAATTATTCTGCATGTATCATCATCACATTAATCAATACAGGTTTTGTCTTCCACAAATCTTTTCTCATTTAGACAACCCTGGAGTCATTTGCTAATGAGCACCGTCACACGCTAGCATGGCGTGGAGGATTTACACGTGGCTCTCCAAGCAGGTTTAGAAGGAGAACGGGGAAGGCACCAAGCTTGTCATTACAGGCGCGGGAGCCTTCCCGAGCCGTCAGCGCACAACCGCTGGATCGCAGCCTGGAAACGAAAGAGCAGCTCCGCTCCCCATCCGCGCGGCGCTCGTCGCACCGGCTGGCCGCCGCCGCCCTCAGCCAGCGCACGCTCACACGCGGCACGGACGAGAGTTTTCCACGGCAGGCCAGCACTCGGGGCCGTGCACGTGCCTGCTACCGTGCCCAGGAGGGAACGCACCGGTGTCGGGCCGACGTTTCCGTACAATGGGATGGTTTACGCTCAGGCCGCCCCTCACCCCCTCCTACAGGCAGCACTGCCGCTTCCCGCGCGCCCGCGCCCAGCCCCGCTCGTGAAAGGCGACTTCAGCTGCGCAGCAGCGTCCCCAGGCCCTGGCTCGGAGGCAGGGGCCCAGGCTAAACGCTGCCCATCTCCTGCTCGGCTGCGGCCCCCGCATCTGCAGAGACGAACGCTTTCCGCTGGGGCTTTACTGGTGTTTAACTCGGCGGGCGCTGCTCCGGCCGGAGAGCCGGGCACCGGCGGCACACGGCGCCGGGGCACCAGATGTCCTGGCCACGGCCGCCAGTGGCCGGGGAAAGCCGGCGCTGCCCGGGACCTGCTCCCCCCGCTGCAGCGACGGCAAGGGGAAGCAGACGTGTTTCCTGGGGATCGGAGCCCAAAACGAGGGCGGCTCCGTGCCCCGCCACAGGGGCACAGCAAGGGGCTGTGCCACGCAGAGCAGCGACAGGGCGAACGTGCCCCCCCGACGGGGCAGCAGGCTCGCCCGGGAGGGAACACAGCACCTCACCCCGGGGCCGACTCCTAGAAGGAGTCGAGGCAAGGTAAAGAGCCACCCGCTGCACCCATCGGACCCATACCGCAGTGGCTCCGGCCGGCGCAGCCGCCGCCTCGTCCCGTCGCGAGCCCCCAGCGCGTTACCCCGCAGCCTGCACGCCCCGGGGCCGGGGCAGAGGGACAGAGCTCCGCTCCCGCTGAGTCACCTTTCCGAGAGAAGATGAAAGCTGAGGATATTTAATCTCTCTCCGACTCTGGGCTTCTGTTCTCATGTTGTCACAGCACATTTAGAACTCTGCCAATCCTCAAGAACGTGCAAATATTCCACATTTTTCCTTCAGACCAGCAGGTCCCTGTGAGATCACTGCAACACGATTCAACTTCTACTAATATTTGGTATGAAATTTACAGTATAAAAGATCTCAGACCAAACCACCACAACTTCTGCTGGAAACTGAGATGCTTTCAGGCTCCAAGCAGGGCGCTCACTCTGCCCAAGCTCGCGTCTAGCTGATAAGCTGAATTCGGGGGACCTTCGCCTGAGAAAATACCACAGGCTCCAAGCCGGGGGCTCATTCAAACCCTCATGCAAGAAGGGTGACATACGAAAGTGGAGATACACAACGAAGAGCTGAGACTCTCGAATGAACTGCTCTAATTTCCCCGTGTTGCCTTCCTTACCACCCTGCAGCAAAGCTTAAAGTGGGAGGAAAAACCCGAGCGCCGTCCCCAGGACAGCCCAGGCTCTCACAGCCGCCCGGCGGTGACCCTCCCGCAACCCAGATCGTGTCTTCTGGGACGAACGCGGTGGGCAAAACCCCAATTTGTGACGTGGTGGGAAAAAAGAAAGCAAAGCCGTTCAAAAGGAAATAATCTTAAATCCAGTGCTGAGATTTTCTGGACCACATACATGAACGTGTACTTGGGTTTTCCTACTATGGCTCCAGCGTCCTTATTTTTTTTGGAGGCCATAAAAAAATGGCCTTAAACTTTGAAATGATACTGAGCCTTATGTGATACTGTAATAGGAAGTGCCTGAAATGACAAATTAAGAGAAAGAGTGTTTGTGACAGTGATAAAGGGAAAGTTTAAGGCTTGTATTTAGATAAATTGGCTGGAAAATTTGATCCACGCAGTCTTTCAAATACGATTATACAAACATAATTTGCATAAATATTATAATTAAAATTCTGCCTATGGCATAATAAAAAAGGGAAAATAGTATTAAATGATCAAGGCATTTGATCGTTTGAAATATCACTGTGTGATGTTTCATGCTATCCATTAAATAAGTAATTTATTGCAAAACCTATCAAAGCAAAAGGAAATTAAGTCAGATAAGGCTGGCTTTTTATTTTGCAGGGTTTTTTTTCAGAGGATATCGTTACTTTCAGAGCACATTTGATTTTTCCAAGGTACTAACTCAGAGCAATTACAATACTGGAGCTGCTTTAGAGCTGCGACGCTGCGGGAGCGGTAACCGCAGCGCATGCTGATGGGGGCCACTAATTGTCCTCGGGTGGGAGCCCCATCCCGGAGCATGTGTCCCTGCTCAGTGCCGCCTCCTGCAACCGCTGCGGGCAGCCCAGGCACAGGCTTGCGGCCGAGCTTGGCCGTCAGCCGTCGTTGGAGGGGAGGGTCCCTATCACGGCTAAACGCCCCCGCAAGTCCAAAGCTGGTGTAACTACGCTGATTTAGAATCACAGAATCATTAAGGTTGGAAAAGACCTTCAAGATCATCAAGTCCAACCGTCAACCCAACACCACCATGCCCCCTAAACCATGTCCCAAAGTGCCACGTCTACATGTTTTTTGAACGCCATCCTGTGGTATAACCCGTTTTATATCACCACCGGCCTTCTCCAGCTGTGAAAGACCATGAAAAGGATCATGCCTCAGAGCCAGGTCTGACTATTTTCGGTTCCTCCAAAGCCACTCAGTCATCCCTGACACTTACAGAGCAGTTTGTCATATTCATCTCTCCACTGCCTTTTGATTTACCCCAGCCGTAAACGGCACCTCCCTTTCCAGGGGGACCCATTTTCACCCCACTGCGCAGCCCGCGAGGCCCGGCAGGAGCTGCTGTGAGGGCACGAGCCATCCCTGCCTTGCGCAGGATGCTTCCAGCCCTTGGGGAGAGAAGAGGTTTCTCACCAGCCGTATCACGGTTGGCACCTGTGGGGGCAGCTGTGAGAACGACCAGCGGCTCCTGCGGCCAGGAGCTGAGCCAGGCTGGCCGGAGCGGGGCAGAGCCAGGCTGGGAACGGGGCAGAGCCAGGCTGGGAACGGGGCAGAGCCAGGCTGGCTGGAGCGGGGCAGAGCCAGGCTGGGAGCGGGGCAGAGCCAGGCTGGGAACGGGGCAGAGCCAGGCTGGCCGGAGCGGGGCAGAGCCAGGCTGGCCGGAGCGGGGCAGAGCCAGGCTGGGAACGGGGCAGAGCCAGGCTGGCTGGAGCGGGGCAGAGCCAGGCTGGGAGCGGGGCAGAGCCAGGCTGGGAGCGGGGCAGAGCCAGGCTGGGAACGGGGCAGAGCCAGGCTGGCCGGAGCGGGGCAGAGCCAGGCTGGGAGCGGGGCAGAGCCAGGCTGGCCGGAGCGGGGCAGAGCCAGTCAGTCTCTGGAGAGGAGCTCACAGGACCTGTTGGGATCTTGGAAGTATTTCTGCGGAGATGGCTCTTCCCCAGGTCCCTGTGGCAGCACAGCTGCTTGCCCAGGCACCTCTCAGCTTTCTGAGGCAAACCTGCAGCAACCACAATTAATTAACGATGGCTTTAGCTAAGTGAAGACGGCAGCATCCCCCCAGCCTCACTGGGACTCATTTCCGTATTCCTCTAACGTTCTCCTGGGATTTGGCAATCTTACCCAGGAAGCTGCCAGATACCCATGGTATTTTAGCAAGTTACTTCTAGATCTGGCCAGCCCATGGTAATCACTTTGCAATTTAAAATGAAATACCTGAAACAATATGTGTGATTAGAATGGATAAAAGCAAAAAGTGAAGGTGTACCAAGAGCTTCAAAGCTGAGATCCCCTCCAGCAGGCTCAGATTTAAATCAATAGGAGAATATAAGTTAAATTAATAGTTGTAAATGTGGACAGAGACAATGCTGCCCTCCTCCCCGCTCAGCTCAGACTCCTCTTTGATTACTGCTTCGTCTGGGGAAAATGCCGGGCTGCGCTGCAGGGGCAAGTTTTCAGCCACTGAACGCCTGAGAAGGTAGACGGGGAGACTGTGATTACAGAGATCTCCCTGGGGATTTTCTGAGGACTTCAAGAAACTCTTGGCTGTTGGGGGGAAAAAAAGAGATTCAGTAGCCATGTGGTCTTCAAATTTAGAAGATATAGCAAAGTAGCTGATACTCAGCATTTCCAGAACAATGTCTCTATCTTTCAAGAGCTCGCTAACGAGGAGGCAGGAACGAGCCTTTGAGCAGTGCCTCTCTCCATGCCCTTCTACACGGGGCACCTCCCGCACGGGCGCTCCCGTCCGCTGCCCCGCGCTGCTGTGGGAGCGGCTGCCCGGCGTCAGGAGGATCTCCATTCCGTGCTGGGCACAGACGGACCTCTCAAAGGCTGTGGGAATGGCACACTTCTATTGAAACAAAGATGGCCCTATGCCACTGGGAGCTGTCTTTTTGAGTAAGCTATCCTTCCTTGTGCTTGGGTTAAAAAAAAGAAAGAAAAAGATAGACAACCTCAGAGGAATGGGGAGAGGCAGCCTCTGCCGCAGAGCGGCGTCCCGTCCCCGCGGGCTGCGACGCGCGGTGTGCGCAGCCTTGGGGACATCGCGGCCAGGTGCCAGCACCCCTTCTCGCCCGGTGCTGCTCCACGCTGCAGCACTGTTATTCTTCAAGTGCCTTTTTCAGGCAGGCTCTCCTGCCCTGCCTTACGCTAACACATTTTTGTACAACAACAGATTGCAGTGCCGCTGAGCTTTCCCGGATTTGGAAGAAACAGTAACAGGCTGCTGCGACTCTCTTCAGTCGCCCTCTTCTTCTGCCCGCGCCGACTCCCACAGCCCCTGGCTACCTGCAGTTTTCTTCCCCGAGCTGCCCTGACCTCCCTGGGCACAATCGCCCCTTTGCCCTCGGCGACGGACCGCTGCGGCACCACCATCACACTGTCGTGCTTTGCACCGCAGCTTCTCGTTACAAGAGGTTAACGAGCGATGGCAGGCGGTGTCTGACGGACACGGCTGTGACGTGGTCTAAGCGGCTACTTTGATCCCACGGAGGAAGCACTAGAATGGTTCTCATCTTCAAGTCAAGCTGGAGGACTATGTAGCAACTGATGGGCAGCGTAAGTCGCTGGACGGGCGCGTATTTCTTGTTTAGTCCCCATCTGTTCCCAGAACATGGCAGAAATCGGGCAATGTGAGTGAGCGACAACCTCTTAGAAAAACTGTCTGTGCCACAGGGTTGGAGAGAGCAAGGGTCTGAGCGCAGCCGGGGCCCGCAGCCGGTCCCGGCCGGTCCCTTGCCACAGCACCCGACCTGTCCTGCTGCGCTGCCACCTCCATGGGTGCCCGTTCGGGCACGCTCCTGGCTACACGGGTGTCCAACGCGACACAGCTCAAACGGCCTCCAGAGGTAACAGGAGCACCGCGACGCTCTGTGCCGGCTTCTGCCCAGGCTCTGCCAACGCCGGCGGCAGCAGCGCAACAGCGTCTGACTCCCGCTGCCCTCGGTCGCTCCCTCCAAGCCCCCTCCAAGGGGGGCTTCGTCCAAAATAGCTCTGAGACCAAAGATGTGATACAACAGGCAACGGAAAGGACTACAAGAGAAGGAAGTTTGCAATTGCAGCACAGGAGCAGGATCCGAGAAGCAGGATCCAAATCTGGCCCTGCCGCCGCAGGCGCGCACGAGAGACGAGGCTCCGGGGAGGCAGCGTCCCTGGCCAGAGCCGCAGACACAGCTGGGAAACTGGGCAAGCTGTCAAGAACCTGAGACCTCTGCACTAAAACCCTCTGCTTTAACGCCTCAGACTGCTTCCTTGCCGCTGGGGGCTCGGGGGTGCCGAGCGCCCCGAGGGCCTCCTGCCCGCGCAGGGAGCGGCCCCGGCTGAAACTGCGGCCGGTGCCACACGGCAAAACCGGCCCCTTCTGCAAAGCAACCGCTTTGCCTCGCTGGGCACGGGCCGCCGCGGTGCAGAGGCCGGCATCCGTCCTTGGCGCCGTGGCCGGGGCAAACGGGGTCTGGACCCCCGCACGCGGCTCAGCCCCGCGCGCTCGCAGCCACCTCATGGCTTCTGCCAGGGAGAGGGGGGACGTGTGCTCCTGGCGTGAACGCACCCTCCGGGGAGAGCGCGTCGTGCTGGCTGCTCGTTCAGGCTGCGGCCCCAACCTCGCGGAGACCCAAGGGTGAAAGGGCAAGTAGGAAACGCACTTGGAAGCGCGCTGGGGAACAACCTTACGTACCAGCCGCTGTTTCTTCCCTGCCGCTGCAAAGATCTCTTTAAGCGAACTGGAAAGAAAAATAAGATAATAAAGGAAAGAAAACTTAAGAACAGTTTACCGAAGCATTTAGACTAAACTGCTGCAAGGTATGCTGACCCTTTGATAAAGCAGCTCCGATAAATCCTCTGCCTTTTCTGCCCTCAGGCCTAAGAACAATGCAGTCTCGCTCCTAATGTCACTTCCACTGCTGAAAATTTGTGACATCAATAAAATCCTGGTTTGTCAGTACAAATGGAATTTTAAATTGAATTCTTATCAAATTAGCCTTTCATCAAGGTCATGCAATATTGTGTGAATAACCTTTTCAGAAGCTGTGTACATGGCGGCTGCCGGAGGTGCAAACGAGACAAATTCTAATGAGATTACTCAGCTGGAGCACTCAATAACATGCGATGGAGTAGACGGGGTGACATTTGGTGTAGTGATAATTTAAGTAAATGGATATACCGATGCTCGAGGCACAGTGCTTTACCCCCGCCCCGACTATGAACACACGCGCTCGCGGCACCTACCCCATGGTTGTTCAGCAGCCAGAGAGCACCCTCACGTCTCCAGCAAGCCAGATCCAAAGAACAAGTTTTCTGGACGCAAGTGGGATGAATTGCAAGCGTATCCCCTCTGCTGGCTCCCTGTGGCAATAAAATTTCTCTTAATTCCAGGCAAACAGTGTTTTGCAACATTAGCAGCTGGAGGGATTTTCCGTCAGCCTTATACCTAACCACCGAACTTGTGGGGAAGAACCGCATCGCGGCGTGATCGGCTCAGTGCCGCCGGGAGCCGAGCGCTGGCTCAGGGGGGTCTATGGTGCCCGCGTAGGCTTTGCAGCAAGGGTGCAGCCTCGCGCTCTGACCGCGCGCTTGACCCTGAGCGGAGCCCCAGCTCCGCGCAGGGCACCGCACCCGGCATCGCCCGGCCCGCGGGCGTCGAGCGGAGCGCCAGGAGGGGGGAAACGCCGCCCCAGCCCCACCAGCACCCGGGAGCTGGGCTGTGGGGAAGCGCCCGTCCCTGTGAGCTACCTCAGGAATCTGTTCTTGCCATAATGGAATAATCCCAATAAACAAGTGTGAGCTGCTGCCGCTATCCTTTCGGATAGCATCATCTTGCAATCAAATACATAGATCAAATTACACGATCGAGGAACAAAATATACAGCTGTCTAAAGACTCCTTCCCAAATAGCAAAATAGATGCATATTTGACAACTCAAAAAAATATTTCAGCAAACATAATAGAGAAGATAATGATAATTAGGCTAGCATTTTATGCCGTAACACTGTTGAATGCCTACAAAAATACAATATTTTCAGAAAAAGATAATTGAAAAGATTATTTGGCTTATCTAAAATAAGTTTCTCTGAGCCTCAGCACATCTGTTACAAGAATTCATGCAGACATATGGCGTTGTGCTGTAGGCTCAACATGCTGTTTATCACTTTGAGAAAGAGGAGGATAATAACATGGAGGTTTTTGTTCATGATGGGGTCCCTTTGGCAGGAAATGGACATAACCATTTTTTATCAGACCCATGGAAAAGTGGAACTGATTGAACGAGTCGAGGAAAACGGCAGCCAGCATTGGTACGGGCACCGGGTGCTCCAGGGCCGTGGCAGACAGCCCGTGCCAGCAGCAAGCGCGGGGCATGCAGGAGGGCTCGGCTCGGCAAATGGGGGTATTTGCTCAGGCAGGTACGAGTTGATGTAAAGATCGCGCTCTGACATTTCACTGCAAACCCTCACGATTTGTTCTTTGTTGCTAAGTTACATGTTTATCTGGCTCCCGAGCGGAGGCCTCCAGCACAGCACATAAGGGCTTTTTTTGCAGTCAGATACAGTCTCTTTCAGTGACTCCTCAAGCTGAGCATTTGTTTTGAGTATGTGTTCTTGCTATTAAGATCTGCAGGCTGAACCTTTGCAGAAAAGACAGGTCTAACTGAAAGCCATGTTCTGGCTGCGGCGGGTGTTTGTAGGGAAAACCCAGGCCCGGTCGCAACGGCACAACCGACGCTGAGCCTGCGGTACCCCAGGTCTGTGGATACAGCTGAGGCAAAGGCAACATTTCCAAGAAGATCCTGAGATTTCAGAGTTGAGCATTTCAAACCAGAACAAAACCCGAAGGTCCACAAGTTCCCTGCCTTTACCCTTCCCTGCTTGTCCCTCTCCCCAAATGCCCCAGCTCCAGGCAGACTGCGTGACACCTTTGGCGTTCAGCCCGTCCGTATGGTGCTACGGCGTGCTACAGGAGAAACACCCTCACGTCTTGTTCTGGGGTCGCTTGGTTTTCCCTCTCGCATGGATGCGTCCTACCACCCCAGCCATGGCGGCCGCGCTCGCCTCACCCTCCTGTGGCCGCAGACAAGCCCCTTCGCGGGGAGCGGCCCTGGCTTTCGGGGACCTAGCACGCTTCGTTCAAAGCTGCTTTGTGACACAGGGTTGTTTTTTTTTTTTAAGTCTCAGCATTTCTAAAAATATTTACCCCCATTCAACGAGTAATTGCGGCCGACCGAGTAGAATCTGGAAAATGAGAGGGTTCTACACTGGCCCTCGGGAGGTTTAATCTTCAGCGTTGTGTAGGAGACAGCTGTTTATGAACCAGAAGGGCTGTCAACATGTGCGTTGTAAGATGTCTGAGCATGGACCACACAGAACGTCAAAACGTCCAGCGCTGCAACTCGTCTTCGCACGCAAAGTGAAGCAGCATCTTACTATTCAAACGCAGAAGCCTGGAGCTGGCCCTCAGCAGAATTTCACCCAGCCGTTGCTCTGCCGGTAGGAATTGGACGCTGGCAAGAAGCAGGTTTATCCAGTGTGCTGAGGGGCCCATCGCTTGTGGTCAATATTCAAAATACACTAAGCACAGTGTTTGTGAAAAGTGTCAAATGCAATAATACATTCTTGTGCTTAACTTCGTCGCCCACCGCACGGGAAAGCGTTAGAATTGGGCAAGATTTCCCAGGAGTAAAAGAAATCTGTGTTCATAGGCTTATAAAGGCTGACAGGTGAACAAACGCTGCTACGGGGCAACTGCAGATGCTCTAAGTGACATTTTAAATTCTTAAGATTTTTCCACTTGCAAATAAAACTTGCCTTGCACAACGACAAGCAAACCAAGCAGACTTCCCAGAAACTGGCAATTTCTGTTGTCTTTTAGTTGTTTGGTTTTTTTCCAAACGAGAAAAGGATGATCAGTGGTCGGGGAAAAAAGCCTGCTCAGAAATGGATTTCTGCATCTATCCCTTTTTAATCATTTATAGAAGAAGAGTAATAGGCCAGATACAGCACTGAGTTTTATTGTAAACTACTCTGGGAACGTATTTTGCTCAGAGCCATTAGCGGAGAAAGCAGATTAACTGGAAAAACTACTGGTAGAGTGCAGTATAAATATTTACATAATATTTGACTAAATCCTTCATTAACAGGTCAGATTTTCTCCACGTTTTTCACTTTTGTTATGAGATTTTTAATGGGTTGATACCTTTCCAGTCTTTCAAAACTCCTCGAGGGAGGAGGAGATGGCCCCCCAGGGCCCTGCCTCTCGCTGCTGCGCCGTTTCCACCATGCTGGCATTTACAACGGGCTACGCTTACGCTCCTGTGCCCCCGACGGGACGGCGGCGCCTCGGAGAGAAAAGCGTGGCCGCGGGGACCCTCAGGCAGCAGAAGGCCCCGTGGCTCCGGCGGGTCCCCGCGGGACGCCGCAACGCGGCCGGTCCCGGCGGCCCCTGTGCCGGGAGCCGGCGACAAGAGCCGGTAGCCTCCTCTTCCGGCAGCGCAAATGTTACCCCTTTCTCCCCCCTCCCTCTTGTTTCTCATTTTCCCCTACGTAACTCTGAGGTTAATTGTGATCATTAAATACACCGACGATCCATACCTTCCACAAAACCTCTGAAAACATACGTTTTAGTTCGAGGAACCGGAGGTCGCTCTGGGGTCCTGTTACGGTTTTACAGCCTTGACTTTATCGGTGAGGATTTCAAGTCAAACTATAGCTCGGCCACCAGAGAATGCAGGTCTGGGCGAGCGCAGTCCGCCAGCTACGTTATCAAGCGGACCGAGCATTCTGCCCAGAAACGGGCTTAAAACACGCATTTCAGGCTCATCGATTTTCCGCTTCGTCCACCCAGTGAAAGCAGAGAAGAGCGTGGGAAATGCTCACCTCGGGTCACTGCCGAGTTTCCCCTCTAGCGGGGCTTTGATTAACACCTCAGACTCTGCTGGGCCGTGACCAGCCCGGCCGAACCTGCCGGCCTCACCGGCACCCGCATCGGTCCCGTCAGCACGAGGGGCAGCGCTGCCCGAGCCCCGCCGCGGCCGCCGGACCCCGCCGCGCAGGCAGCCCCCGCCCACGCCACGGTGCGTTTTTGTAGGGCTTTCCCGTCGTGGTCAGCCGCTCTTCTGCGTACGGCCCTTTAGATGCCCATGAGCGCGTTCGGACAGACGGACGCTGCTGTCCCCCGCCCGCCGCAGCCGAGAGCGGTTCACGAGCGCTGGGACTGACTGTTCATTACTCCGCGCTGGTGCGTTTCACCACTGCTCCTTAGGAAAGAGCTCAGACTATTATTCATAAGAAAGGGATTTTTGAGCCGCTGTGCCCGCACCGCTGCGAGCGTATGACCCACGTCAAGCGGAAAAAGCTCCGCGTTGCCGTCGCCGAAGGCGCAGGTCTCTGCCAGCACCCTACGACCAGCGTGGCAGTCCTGCCCCAGCATGAAGTGCTCTGACAAGCTTCCGAGGGCGAAACCACGAACCGAAGACAGACAGTGGCTGGCAGGAGAAAACAAGGGCACAAAGAGTGTCCCGCGTCCCTCCAAAAGGGGGATTTATTTTTTAAAAAAGGCTCAAATTACTCGAGGAAGCAGAACACGTCCCACGTTCCACAGGAGGAAAAGAAGATCAGTACACCTCCGCAGTCCCTGCCGACGTGACCCAGGGAAGGGATTTCCTGTCCTCCCTCCCGCGCAGCGTACGCGACGGCTAGACCCTGCCAGGCCCCGCGCGGCGTACGCGACGGCTAGACCCTGCCAGGCCCCGTGCGGCGCACGCGACGGCTAGACCTTGCCAGGCCCCACACGGCGTACGCGACGGCTAGACCCTGCCAGGCCGCACCTCCACCGCCGGGCCGGGCCACAGCCGCCGCCGCCGACAGACCAAGGTTCAGCTGCCGCGCCGGCGAGGCCATCGCAGCGCCTGCACACCGCTTCCTCTGATGCTGGAGCAGCCGCTGCGGCTGCCAGAGCGGGCAGCAGACACACAAGAGGGACAGGAGCCTGCCGGCCCCACGTGAAGAAACAGCGCAGTGAAAATCAGAGCAAATGGTAAAGGCCCCCCAGCACCGCAGCTCTGCCACAGCCACGGTAGGACAGACCACGGAGCCTCCGAGCCTTCGCCCCGCCGCGGAGCCTCCGTTTCACGGCCCGCCTCACCAGGCAAAGCACAAGGGGCATTTTTCAGGTCACACGTTTTTGTTGTGTTTCATCACATATTCACCATTTCAACCAATTGCTTGTTTTGTGCGTATGCATCGTAAAAAAGAAGCTTGAAATGTCTTTTTTAAAATCGCAAACCCATTATAACAAACGATAATGAATTATCTAATTCTAATCTTCATTTTACCCATTCTTGCATCCTATAAAGAAAAAAATTCCTCACATTTTTCCTTGCTGGATAATCATTATTTCCGCCTGATGCTAAAAAAGGTCTTTGATATTTCGTTCATGCTGGGATGATAATAGGTTAGGACTCCAAAGTCATTTGAAGGTCAGCAAGATGATGACTAGTGTCTGAGACCCGGTTTATCTCCATCAGGGGATTCTTCCCCTCCATAACACCAATTTGCTAAGCTAATATAACTACGTCTATCTTTCTGATTAACTAAATTACAGTTGGTCATAACGCATACATTTCTGATGGGAACCTTAATGCCCACAAATCAATCAAACATACATGAACAAGATTGGCAAGTCACATAGATTTACTTCCCCAGAAGATGGTTAAGTAAGCTAAACCCTCAAATACTGATTTTGTAAAAGAAAAAAAGTTAAACATAAACTATGGCAAAAGAGTGAAGTATAGCAGAGCATGTCTGCAGAAAGGCAAGGCGGATGGTTTTTGTCTTGAACGATGGGAGCGAGGTGAACGCTGCATCTCGGACAGGAAGAGATCTGTGGGAAAACATCCTTACCAGCATCATTAGCGACGTCAGAGTGTGGCAGCTCGGAGCCAAGGGAGACGTAGGATTGCTTCTGCCCTCTCCCGTTACTCTAACCTGTCCTCAGAGGTGGAAGGTGCTAGTTTGCCGCCGACAGCGGGGGAATGATGCTGAGTTACGCCAGCTGCAGCTCTTACCTACAAATGCTGAAAGAGACTACCTCACGGTTCTCCAGTCGTGCTCCAGCCATGCAGATAATTTTGTTCTTAATTAAACAAATGCCACAATGACAGCTGGGAATTAGCAGCTGTAGTTTGACCAACTAAGTATGATACCTCCTTTAATTAAAAGAAAAACCCTCAAAAGTTCCCTAATGAAATTTCCACTCTGATAAGATGGAACAGCTATGAATTTGCAAAGCAAGAAATCACTGAGAAGCACAGCAATTCAATCAATGCAATTTTCTTGCAGGAAGATGTTTAAACCAACAAAAAAAGAAAAAAAGCTCTAGAAGTTGCAAAAAGTCAACTTTCCAATTGATTTTCAGCTTAACTTTGTAGAGTGTCATTCCTAAGTAATGACAAGGAAAATGTATAGCATCCAAATTACATCCAGGAGCATGACACTGAAGGTATGGAACTTAGATTTAACTGTGACAGTTTTAAGTATGTTACACAATATATTTTATTTCATAAGGAGGCAGGGACCTGCAAAAGAGGATATTAAGCCGCCAGAGATTCAAATCTTTGGCTTTTTTTAATATCATCTCTTTTGCCAGCCGCAGAGCTACCCAACGTATCAACGTTATTTACATATTCTTACACACCAGACTTTCTCTCTTAATAGATAAAATATCTAACTCTATGTAAAGATGGAGAATCTCTCTCTGGATTTTTTCTAAATAACATCAGATATGTAAAGACACTCCCACTGGAATAAAATTTCCTCTTACTCATTCGACTCTTAATGTTACCCCTCTGGACCCAGCCATTAAAATAATTTGCACGCTGGGCAAGGGAGCTTCGAGGGCTCCGCACGCGCCTCTCCTACAGCAGGATCCACCCTCTGTGGCCATGGGACAGAGACAAAACCGGAGCATCGCGTACCTGCCACAGCATGCCACCGTGATCATACGTGCATCGTACGCAAACAGAAGTGTTCCGTCCAGTTTTCCCCTTGCAAAATAACAAAGCAATCAGACATGCCGCGACTATTAGCAAGCAATTCAGAAAAACTACAGGACCAGAAACCATTAGGAGCTCATGCAAAGAGTAGCCAAAGAAAGCAATTATTTCAGAGTCGAAGTTGCTGCCATCTGAAACAGGGGTTTTGTCAATCTTTCGTGGGTTTTGTGGAAATTATCATTTGCCTCCAGGCAATCGTTTCATGATAAACTTGGAAGAGGATATGCACCATCTTTGATGTCTTGTGGACTCTGGGTTTTGCCATAGGGAGTAAATACATGAAAAGTGGAAACTAGGTCAGGTTACTTAGGAGAAATATAAAAACGTAAGACAAATGTACAGGGACAAACCCACAAAAGCCAGGAAAGCAGGGGAGATAAATTAACAGCAGAAACCCAAGCTAACAAAATCTTTCCTTTGTACTGTTACCAAGTGAAAGCCTGGGTGGCTCAATTTATACCTGCGAAAAGGGGACAACGGCTCTGTCGCGAAAAGAGGCAGCAGAGACGGCGTCTTGTGTGCCCGCAGGTCGCCCGGGCTTGCTGAGCTGCCTCCTGCGCTGCCCAGAAACCTGCCTGAGGCCACCTCCGAGCCATGTCCGCAGCGGCCGGGAAGAAGGTGCCAGCCTGGCCATGGGTTACCTCTGGGGCTGCTCCCAAGTGGGTACCAGGAGAGGGGGGGAAGTCATGTATTTTATTAGAATAGTTGGGGTTTTTTTTGAAAAAAAAAAAAGTCTCTGCTGAAAATAATCTGTAAAAGATTATAACCTTCATCTTATTTTAGATGAGCAATGTATCTTCAATGGCAGTTATTTTGTTTTTTAGCGGTAGCACAACCACCTAACATTCCTTCAACGTAACAGAAAGTTTATTAGCCTATATTTGCCTAGACAAAAAGGCAGTGGGTCAAATACTCAGCTGGTACAAACTGATTTAGTTCCAGGAACTTTGATTGAGCACCACAAATCATTGCAAAAGCAATGAATATAATGGCAAAACTCCCAGCCCTTGTTGGTGTGGCAGATAACCTGATGTGACAAACACAGGACAGTGACTGTCAATAGTATATTGACTTTAGAGGCGTTTCCAAGAACAGGGGCTGCGGAAGTTTCCAAAAGCAGGGACATACGGTCCTTTCTCTTTATTGTGTATAACTACATATTAATAGAACGTGGGTTGTGCCTGGAAGCATAACCCTTTTTTGTAAAATAGCATATTACTTGCCAGTCCAGAAGGTATTTTCATGCACCCGCAGCGTGGACGCCCTCAGTGCCCCGTTTTGCCGCAGGTCTGCATTGTGACTTTCCATATTAATCCAGCTCCCCAAGCCTCTGCTGTAAGGCACAGCACACATTCCTGTCCTCTTTAAAAAGCACTTGGAGATCCAGGGTAGCGAAGTGCTGTTTGATAACAGAATTGCCTTTTGATCATCAAAGCATATGTTTTAAAAAAGATCAATAGGATTACTGCATGGGCAAAATCAGAACTCCCCAACGCTCGGCATCCTGGCTCTAGCATATACTCCTCCACCCTTTTGTCTCCTCTCCAAAGGAAAGGGTAGGAAAAAGAACCTGCAATCAAGCCCGCTCCGCTGCAAAAAGGTCAGCCTTCCCCACCGCTGCGGTCTGAAAGGCTCCGGCTGGTGCCCCCCGTGCCCCACCTTTGTACTGAAAGGACGGCAGTCCTATTCAATGGGATTTTTTTTTTCCTAAAGCAAACCACTGCAGCATCAGTCTTTTCCGACAAATGACGAGGTTTGCACTGCAATAACCACCACCGGGGTGGAGGACTGGGTTGCACTTGTCTGACTGGGATTTGCGGGTAAATAATACATCGGCTAAGCGTTTTCCAGGGATGCGCAGGGTTTAGCTAGGAGCATAAGAGGACGTGGACTCCCTGGAAGGCCTTTTGGAACAGCCTGTTTTCTCCAGAATTTCCTAGCTCAACACAAGCCACTGCTCACTGAGGAAAGCGGGGACCCCTTCCCCGCTGCAGCACGGGGTGCGGTGCCAACCACTTGCCCCAGAGCGTTCCCAGAACTGGTATCATTGTTCAGCTGGGATTTGATAAAACAGGCTTTATTCTAATCCAATCTCCTTTTACTTTTCCCTTTCTTTTGTTTATTTGTTTTTGTTTCAGTTCTTTGTTGCTACACAATGACCTACTTTTCCCCGCAGAGGAGCTGCAGTTGTGCTCGCCTCTAATGTTATTTTCCTCCTTGCCTCATGTCTGAGTTGACTAAACCCAGGACCGTGGGCTCTCTCAGGGCTTAGCTTTTACGTTGTTCACTTATGCTGTGATCGGTACAATGGGTCTGCGAGACCTGATGAGACTCTTCCAGCTTCACTGAGGAAAAAAAATTACTAATAACTCAAGTTTTTCAGAGAAGCAATACTTGTTAGCAATATGCTTTAAGCCACAGTACCCAGCACTCTCCCATCCCTGTGTGCCAGCTCTCCTCCTGGCACAAGTGGGAAACGTCCCCCGTGCCCGCGCCTGAGCATGCAAAATGCTGCCCGTGCCACTCCCCGTCGCTCCCGGTGAACGGTACGAACGCAGGGGCCAGGGGCTGGCTGCGAGCTGGGCTCTGCACCGGCACAGCGCGGCTGCCGGAGCCGCAGACCCAGCTCCCTGCCCCAGGGGCTGCCGGCCCCGAGTGCTGGGGTCCGGCAGGACATGGGCTCCGGCGAGGCAGCGGGACAGCAGCGCTTGGCTCCCGCCTGTGTGGGTGAGCGCGCTTCATTCCTGGCGTGCCCACAGCCTGGCACCGGCGCCCGCAGCCGGCGGAGCGATCTGCTGCCACGCTCCTTCCTGCTCGTCTCTAGCTGGGCACGTGTCAGTGCCAGCAGTGCCCGGCTGGCTGGGGTCTGAAGCTGGAACCTGCCGGGCAGCGACGCTGACGGGAGTGCAACACGTCGCGCCCTGCTCCGAGCTGCGCTCGCGCACCGTCAGCTGGCCCTGAAGCCCTGGGGTAGCTCCCTGAGGGTACTGAGCAGACTTCACTACCGTATTTATTACACTTCGGTGTATTTCTGCATTGTCCTCGATGGAGTATACAGAATCAAAGTGATGTATTATTTATAAGAAATAAATATTAATCAATATCAGTAAATATTTATGCGTGCATAAAAGGAGAACGGCAACAGATAACGGCCGATGAGTGGTAGTGCGTGTCCTTGCACTCGGGGAACTTGGCAAACAGCATAAATACATCAACCAGACATACAAAGATACTGTCTCTCTGGGGCCCAAATACAATACCACGTGTAAACACTTAGTGTTCAAATCAGCTACAGTGCAATGTTTTTTCAAAACCACAGTAAAATAAAGCCTTGTGATTCAACGGGCTGCTGAGGCAAACAGGATTTTAAACTATCTCTTACCCCTAAGAGGGGCGGGGCTCAGAGGACACTGCGGAACACCAGAGGAGCATCCTCTGCAGCGGGACTGTCCCTCAGCCGGCCGCGTGCGCCCACAGCAAAGGGTGCGGGGCACCGCTGGACCGCTGCTCGGGGTGAGTTCTGGCCAGTGCTTGCAAGAGGTCTGCAGTGCAGTTCCTCATGTGCTCTCGCCTGCTTCCTATGGAAAATATTTACTTGTGCATAACCTCTTGGTCTTTGTTTGCCACAATTCGAAGTTATCTCCGCAGCTGGAACTCACCTGCAGCCCCAGAGGATCTGCCTCCCGCACGGATCAGCCTCTAACCGTCACTGCCCGATTACTGAGGACTGGCGCGAGCTCGGGGTGGTTCAGCACCCCCTCTGCCCAAAGCGGTGCCCTGGCTTGGGCACCCAGAGCAGCCCACCTAAACCTAGCCGAGTAACAGCAACGCAAAACTCGCTCCTGCACGAGGCGCGCGGAGCACAGGGCAATGATGCGCTCGTCGGGCACCCCAGACTGCGTTGAGGCTGCAGGGACAGATTTTCTACACAAATCACCCATCTTCTCATGAAATCACACCCGAATATTAGCAAAGCTCTCCTCCAATCTCCACACCAGGTGACAAACCCCAGTCACAAGGTGATACTCAGTCGGTATCGTCCCAGTCTGCAACCTGCACTGGAGTAATCCAATCCACTGACTGGACTTTTTTCTTGATAGTTGCTGAAGAGTTCTGTTAAACTTGCGTGACACGGCATCGCGATAAAATGCCACAGGGAACAAGGAACAGCAGATTAAAATTTTGTCCACCTATACAAAAATCAATCAACTGAGTCCAGCCCTTTTGGACTGAGTTATAAACAATGAAATTCGTAGGCTCTTTACTGCCGTGGAGAAACGATTTCTGAGGTTCAAGCAATCCAAACTTTGACCTCCATAACTGCCTGCTGCTCGTAAGCACAACCGGCCGTGACTTCCTAGGGAGCAGCAGGCCGGCTGCCCTCTTGTCCAGCAAGAGCAGCAGAGCCACCACACAGCCTCAGCAGCAGCAGCAGCACCCTCCGGGCCCCGGGCCCCTCCCCAGCCGGACCCCCAGCGCTCCCCTCCCAGCCCCGCTGCCGCAGCCCTCCCGCCATCCCGCCTCAAGTTGTGCCGGGGGAGGTTTAGACAAGATATTAGCAAAAATTTCTTTACTGAGTGGTCAAGCATTGGCACAGGCTGCCCAGGGAGGTGGTGGAGTCACCATCACGGGAAGTGTTCAAAAAATGTGTGGACATGGCACTTCAGGACACGGTTTAGGGGGCATGGGGGTGTTGGGTTGACAGTTGGACTTGATGATCTTGAAGGTCTTTTCCAACCTTAATGATTCTGTGATTCTGTGATCCACACAGGGGGAGTCAAACACTTACGAGTGGCACGGCAGCCCCTTCATCTGCCAGCGGCACGTGTGCCATCTCCCATCAAACCTCTGGGCGGAGTGATCTAAAAATGGCTTTTGAACAATTTCAGAGTTGTTCTCGGCGGGGAATGCAGCAGTTTCAGTACTCGTCTGATAAGAGCACCCAACACTGCTGCTGGGGAGAGCTGGTGTTAGTCACCCATTCCAAAACAACGCAATGCAACCCGGCGCACAATGCAAGAGATGTACGGGATGGCACCTGGAGTCACTGTCAACATGTAAACAACAACAACAAAACATATTTAGTGAATTCCCAGAATACCATTAATAGTTCCAGAAGCAATGACAGCATCTGCAGTCACTAATTGAACTCACCAACCAGGCTGGGCCAGGAGGAGTGCTTGCAGACCCGTGCATGCAGACCTGTGCACGTTGGTATCTGCTCAAGCAACAGCTTTTGCATTCTTCCAAAGCAAATGAATGTTCATCCACTTAATACAAGTATTTTCACTCATTATGGCTATTATTTAAAATTACATTCAAGGGTTGCTTTCCCCTTCCCTTTCCGTGCTCTCAAACTTATTTTCAAGAGAATATTTTAGACATACTGCAGGGCACCAGCCTTTCTCCACACTGCTGGTGACAACCTCCATACGACGTTTACCTTTTGTACTTTTAACTCACCAAATCTCCAACTTTAAGGCTCTTTTCATCACAATAAGCAATACCTTTTTTGACTCTACGATTTCTCTGCCCTTGATACCTTTCTGTCACTTGCTTCTGCAAAGCATCTGTCCATTCTGGAGAAGGCAGTAATCTGAACCTACTCCTCACTTCTCCCATTGCCTCCCATGACCTGCTCCCCACCTCACAAATAAGCATGGACACAAGAAAGAAGCTGTCTCCATGCTGCTCATATTTCCTCCGAGAGCACCACTGCCTAGGCTATTAAAACAAAAAAACCCACCTTATCAAGTGAAAACACTGAGAAAAATGGATGGGAAACAGAACACAACAGTCTTTATGTATTCAATGTCATGTTGATCCCCTGTCACAAGAGATTTACTAAAGGAAGGGGGGAGATAACCAACCAAATTGAGTATACTTAGAAAAGCTGAAAGTCAACGAGAAATTAGGGCTCACAACCACGGTAGGAGCTGTTGGTAATCAGTATGTGCCACCATATGTTTTAATAATTTCAGATTTCGCACATGTCTCTAGGGAACCTCAGAGGGGTTTTCATGCTCTTCACTCAGTTTTCAAACTTATGGCTGTTCTCATCAATAAAAGATTTGGTTTACTCACTGTGGCAACTGTATAATGAAAAACAGGTGCAGCTATGCAATATTTCTCTTTAATTACTATTTGTGGGGTGAAAAAGAAGAATTAATTATTCTGCATTGTTAGAACAGAACGAACCGCCTACGAATTACAATCTTGATTTTAATTCAGGTGATGATGCACAGCATTCTATTAGTCCAAGTAAGTATTAACGCTAGTTTTAATCATTTTTTGTCTTTGTCCCTGCATGAAACATCTACGTGATGGGGATACACGCACATAAGTTAGTTATGGCTTTTTCATCTCAAACACCTAGTCCGGAGACATAAAGCATTTTTTTTCCCCCCTTGGAATGAAAGAAGAACTGTCTCCCCCCCAGCTATTTTCTGTAGCATCAGGTTTGTTTTTATGACTTATGGGTGAACTGCGAGAATTCAAGGAAAACCTAGTCTGCCATTATTTATACACTATCCTTCAAAGTCCACCCACTCAAAAATTCACAAACATTTCTTTATTTTAAATGTGTGTGCGTATGAATGGATGAGTCTGTTAAACATTAGCCCTGCTAACAAGCTTCCTGACGGTAAATTTTTAATTCCTGGCAGGGGTCTGATGCCCAAATCTTACCAAAAAAGAAACACATAGAAGCCCCTATCCACAAAGGAGTTGTGTTAGCACTTGCTGAATGCTGCTTTGTGATGAGGCTCCAGCATTACTAAATTATGCATGGTTGTACATTCAGCAGATCCTTCGCTTTATTTGCAAGAGTTTCGCTTGCCGGAGCACTCTAGGGAAGAAAGGGAGGCTCTTGTCAAAGCAAATACCGTCAACCAAAGACAGAGGCTTTTCTCAATTAACTGATAAAGTTTCTGTACGCTTTTCTTTCTCCCTCTTCCCTCCCCACCTTTCAAGCAGTCCTCCGGGACCGTCGGGCAGTGAGCAGCAGGCTCGGCTCGCGGTGCGCGGTGACGTTTGCACTGGGAAACGCCGGGCTGCATCCCTCCTCCTCTTCCTCCCGCCAGCTCGGCGGCCGGCACGGGCAGCACGCGAATGACTCGCGCTTGTGCACGCTCAGCGCCGCTGCCGCCGAGAGGAGCCCGAGCGAGGTGCCTTTCCAGCGGTGAGCCCACGGGGCCGGCGTCACCACTGGCTGTCCGAGAGCCGGAGGTTACTGCCCACCGCGCTGTGAGAGCTGGGACGGGAGGTCACCTGCGCTGGCCGGGCTCGGGCTCACCAGGCACCGCTGCCCGACGCGCCCTGTACGGCACTGGCCACGCAGGGCCGCGCTGGTCCCGATGCCACGTGCACCGGAACTTGCACAGCCCGTGTCCAAGCTGGCGCCGGCGCCAGCACCGAGAGGGGCAAGCCACAACTGGGCCGAATCATGAAAAGCAACATTTTTCTGCTGGAAAACATCATCTTGCTGGAAACAAAACTCTGTTGCCCGTGCTAGTGCCTATTAAAAAAAGTGTTTTGAAACAACCAGAGAAATACAGTACCTTGAATCTGTCAAATTGTTCTGTTTTGACTTTATTGGAGAGGAGAATTGGAGGGGGCTGGCTTTGAAACAGTTTTTAATTTGCAAGTTAATTGTGCTGTTATTTATCATTCAAATCAGAACACAAGATGGTACAAAATAGTAATATGTGCTGTACAGATATCAATATTCATGTAAAATACAATCAAACGAAGCACTGATTTAGTTGAACAGAATGATTTTACTGCAGCGCAGCAAAATCATTTAAAAACATTAATAGCCCAGTAAACCTAGTTTGGGGGTTTTTTTGTCATTGTGTTCTAAACCGGAACAAAATTTCAAGGCTACTAAACCCCCACAAAACCTTTAAGCTGTTTGTTTAAATTTTTTTTTAAGAGTTAATTGAATTCCCAGTCACATCCTGAAATTGCTATCAATCAATCCAGTCACTCCAGCATATTCATCAGCTATATGGGTTACTAATCCAGGCTGTTCAAGGAAATAACTAGCTGTTAAAAATCATTTTGAAACCTCTCCTCAGCCCTATACAAATCTTCCTAATTATTAAGAGCAGAGTCATAACCTGGCTGCCTCTTTCTGACATTGTTAGACTTGAAAGAGAAAAAAAAAAAAAAAAAAAAAAAATCCTCTATCAGCTCGGAAGCGCTGCAGCGGGCAGTTGGGAAACAAAGCTTCATCCTCCTTTTCTTCCCCTGCACCAGCTCCAAAATGCAGGGAGGGCGCCGGCTGTGCCCGCGGCGCGGCCGCCGCGGCGCCCAGAACTCTGCGGGCGGT
Source organism: Phaethon aethereus (assembly GCF_964289735.1). Lineage (NCBI taxonomy): Eukaryota > Metazoa > Chordata > Aves > Phaethontiformes > Phaethontidae > Phaethon > Phaethon aethereus. The sequence continues at coordinate 637,251 of NC_138595.1, read as the reverse complement.
GACCCCCGCGGCCCGCCCAGGTGTTAGACGGCCATAACGCGCCCGCCGCCGGCCCCGGGGTGGCGGGAACACGCGGAGCTCCTCAGGGAGCTGCCCGGCCGGCGCGGGCTGCGGCCGCGCGGCGGGAGGGATTTCGCTCGGCGAAGCGGCGCGCACTCGCGAGGAGCGGCTCACGCGCGGCCCTCGCCTCCCGACAGTCCCGGGTAGCGCTGCACGGCCCACGGAGACCGGCCCCGGGACGCGGGAAACCGCCTCAGCTCCCAGCTCGGCCAAGTTCCGGCGGAACAGCTGACCCTGCCCAGCCTTCACCTCCCCGCTGCCGGCGTTCCCGTGCCACGGCTCTCTGCCGCGCTTCAGACCGCGAGCGGCCCGAGGCAGGCGCTGCCGCACGCGCTGCGTGCGCCCCGCGATCTCAGCCAGGGATGACCCGACGGCCCCAGGTTCACACCTCGCGGCAGGATTCAGAGGCCTCCTCTCCCGATCCCACGATCCCATTTCGTGGGCAGCCCTGCACGACCTCCTCCCACCGCGCAGGTATCAGCACCCCCGTTTCTCAGCAGCCATCAGCAGATCGTACGCCTCGCTTTTTTGAGCCAAACTTGGTAAACCTCGAACGGACGTTGCCAGGGTTCCCCGCCCCCCGTGACTGCTGGGGGTCCAGGTTCGTCTCACATCGAACCCAGCAGCTCACCCAGGAGCCCTGGAGGTCCTTCCCCAAAGCCGTATTCCTGCCTGCTAGCCGAGTTTCCCGACTCGGATCCTCGGTACCCCGTCCATCCCAGCGCACAGGGCAGGCAGCCACTGACAGAGACGGAGCGGGTTTGGATCCGCTACAGCTGTCCGCGCCCCGCCTGGCAGACGCGGTTCATTATGGCTGACTAAGATGAATGCCCATGTTTGTGGAAGTCTCCTAAGCACGGTACCCACGGCAGCGCCAACCGGATACGATGCTTGTACACGATGCATTACAGCGTGTCCTGTCGGCTCTGCCAGCCCCTCGCTGGCAATTCGGAAGACTGAGCCGAAAACAATTAAAAATGTAATGGCATGGCTCTCTTACCTGGGAATTGACCCAGAAACGAGATTAGAATAAGGCTATGGGAAAAAGCGTGAGGCAGTTTACAGCTTCAGGGTTCTCCGTCCAAACTAAGCGTGCGAGGAATAGATGATAAGCCTCAGCCCGGTTTCACTCCCACGACCACGAAGCACCAGCAAGTCGCCAAAGCCAACAGAGAAACGTCCCTCAGGGGCAGGGCCAGCGCTCCACACCTCCAGCTTTTGCATTTGCTCCCCACCAGCGGAAATTGCTCCTCTGTCTGCAGGAGCAGCAGAGGAGTCGTGCCTGGCCTCAGCCTTGGTTCTGGCGGCTCAGTTAAACCGCGCAGGGGGATGGTGTTTGGCCAACGCGTTGGGCCAATTCCAGTTTGCATCGACAACCTTCCTTTGCCTCTAATACCACCCTGCAGGATAAACTGGACGTAGGAAGCATGGCTCTTATTCACAGGACAGGCTTTTCCAGCTGCTCTGACATAAATCTGACACGTGGGCGTTTTAGGAATGCCCCTCTTCTAGGTGGATCAGAATCACGTAAAAAGGCTTTGTCAGGTATGAGAGTTCAGTCCAGCGTTCTTACGCATGTCCTGCGCTGGATATTTATATCTAGGTAACAACATTCGTCCCAAACCACACAGGATATACACTCACCCTCACAACACAATATGTGAAATAAATACAGTTGTTCCCACGCACACTGTCTGATAGTGGTACTGGATGATGACATCAAGTGTAGGCTTCTATGGAACAAAGTTGTCAGCCGTACTGAGAAGCCAATAAACTGACGCCTGAATGCAGTTAGTGACACACTTTGCATTATCAACATGATATTCTAATTATTTTTGTGTTGCTCTTTCAGCACCCGTATATTGTAGAAAAATGCACTATGATAAAACCAGCCTTTTAATCCCTTAACAGCATTTTATAATGTTCTCCCAGCTACCTCCTTAGAGCAGACACGTAACACTACAGCATATGCTACTGTAACATTGCGACATCGCATGGACCCTTGAAATATGCTTATGACCCCATGGGCATTCACCAGGTGACCCCAGTTAAGAAACTCGTCCTTTTCTGCATTTACCCATCCCACCATATCAGGCCCGGGGCGGGAAGCAGGGTGGGAAAACGGAAGAAATAGACTTGGGCCATCCCTGTGCGCACTCAGCAAGACGAGATGTTTTTGCCTCGCTCCAAAGAGATGGTCGCTGGTATTCTGGTCGTTCTGCTGGGATTTCAGAAGTGTCTGTTATGTTCAGTCACCTTTCCTACTGCCTTGTGGTTTAGCCTGTTTGGGGTTTTTTTTTGTCTTTTTTTTTTTTTTTTTAAAACCTTTAATGTTATTGATTTGGCTTATGGATATTTCTAGTCTCTCTTTTTCAGCCATGGGCTTATTTTTCTCTAGCAGTTTTGTATGGTGCTCTTTTGCTCCTCCAGAAAATATTAGCTATATCTTATCCTATTCTCCCTTCAGTTCAGTCCTTACATCTGTCCTGTTTTTTGTCACCAGACAAGGCAAAACTTTTAAGAAAACCCCAACAAACAAACGAACAGCAGTGAGGGCATTCAACTAAGTTTCAGTTCATAACAAGCTATATGAAACCCTTTGACAGCAACAGGCCGGGGCTGGTTCTTGGGGTTTGGTGGGTTTTTTGTTTTTTAACTCCCCCCCCTGCCCCGTCCTCTATGCTGCACGGAAACGGTTAACCCACCGTGACCAGTCCTACGGGCCTTACATACTCCACCGTGACTCTGCTTGAAACGAGTGACCTGACCTTGGACTCGAAGGTAACTAATCCTGCATAACGCAGCTGTGCAGAAATATACGGAAGAAAGGGAAAGTCATCAGCTATTTCTTTGCCATTGCTTCTTCCCTTTGCCTCAAACTCTAATACAGATTTTTATGTACAAGGAACTCTTAAGAAATACCGATAAAGTAGGGGGAAGACCCGAGTGCTGACTCGGATGGTTGGAAGCACGGTATAGATTAATTGAAGCTCTCCAGTGCTGGAAACTCTAACCTATGAATGCATAATCACCTTAGGTAACGGCTGAACAAAACAGCTGTTCGGGCACCCCATTACATGTATTTATAGTGGTGGCAATTCAGAAAAAGAGACACCGCTTTACAGAGGGACTTAAAAAGTGATGCAATTTGCAACACACACACATTAAACAACCATAAAGCTCCCCCACTGCATTGGCACAGAATTATAATATATGTTGGCATTATGTCAGGAAAAGCAGTTTCCTAGACTCAGCCACATTAATGTTCATCCTAATGAACTCTCTGGAGGAACTGTCATAAATGACAGAATATCATAAAAGAGCTTTGCTTCCAATAAAGGCCAGAGATAGCATACACTATGATTATATTCAAGGGACAAGCTCGGATCTGTGATGTTTCGAGGCAAGTGATATTTCTGGTTTATCAGTTATTCATGGGGTTAAGCTTGTTCCTTTCATCTCTGCAGTAGCATTTGAAGTAGGATTCATGGAAAAGAACTTTAAAGATGTCCTCCAAAATTATTAGAGATAATAATTGAAATAGCTCTTTTGGCTGACAATAAAGTCCATGCCTGAAATTACTCAAGCTTTTAAAATCAGATAATAAACTAAGTTTCTTCCTTCTGGTAATCAACTCATTTGGTTGCAAAGATCTTAATAATTTCAGCTTGATTGACTCCAGCTAGTTAGAGAAAGTTATTCAGTGCTGTGGAGTTTATTTTTGGTGGGGGTTTTGTGTGTTACTGGGGTTTTTTTGTTTTGTTTTTTAATTGTATAGACTCTAGGGAGGAGGAAGAGAGATGGGACCCTATCTTCACCTGTGGGCAGCTGGCATACCTGCGTTCTTAGTTAAAATGACGAAGATGGGAAAGGAAGGTGGTCACCCCTCTGGTTTCCTCCACCAGCAAGTTCTGGGACTGAACTATTTTGTTGAGAGACGGGAAGAGACCAGACCCGGGACGTGGCCCTGAGGCGAGCCAGGAGCGGTCTGACGCGCCCAGGCATCGCCGCGCGGCTCGGCACGGGCTGCGAGCGTCCGCCCACAGAGCGACGCGTATCGCCGAGGCGGGTGTTGTGGCCGTAGCGGGAGGATTTTTAGGGTATCCCTCTGACAGGAACCACGGCTGCTTTCCCCAGTGGGATGCAGGGGCTTTGGGGTGGCATATGGCACCAGCCAGCATAGCTAGGTCTACTGGAAGAGACATCGTAGGTAATTCAGAAAACCTGGAAATCGTGCTGGATTTCAAGGAAACCACACGGGAAAGCTTCATTGCACACCAAGTCTAAGCTGGATAAAACCAGCTACCAAGTCACCGCGCTTTTGCGTGTCCCTGGCCAGTTTGGTCAGACGCAGCCCAGTGCCAGCAGCTCAGCTGCGGAAGAAGTCCGGGCTGTGTTTTCTGAGCCATGGGCTGTGCTGAGGAAGACTGAAAAGAGGTGCCTCGCCTTCGGAGGAGCACTGTACCAAGGAATGACACCCCTTTGGGAGAGCCAGCATTTCACAGCTGTGTGGGAGCGGCTGCTGGACTAACTGCACCCGCAGAATATTCTGGCAGTACATGGAATATTCCTCTCTCTTCAGTTGCTGCTTTTATGCCACTTGGGGAAGTTCACTCACAAGAAAGCATTTACCCTACAAAATATGCGCAGATCCCAGGAGCAGTGACTATTCCCAAGTGGATGGTCTGCAAAATGGCTCCTAGCGGGTGATGCCAGAAGTTTGTCTCTTCCAGCGTACCTTTGCTATGTGTAAGCGCAGCCATTGTGCCTAAAATGCTTACAATCAAATTACAGCTCTTACTACCATCCTTTTTGCAGTGACATTAAGGGAGAACTTAATTCAGTAAGCAACTAATAAACACAACAGAAATCACCAATAGCTCACAGACAATTTCTTACTTCATTTTGGGAATGTAGGTATATGCCTTCCCGTTCGTAATGAATGTTATCTGAGGATGGCTGCATTTACTGTATTGGTTGCTCCTCACATGGATCTTTCCCCTTCTCCTGCTTTGCTTCATTCCTTTTTCAGCTCATTCCATCCTAATTTCTGCTCCTTTCAATATTTTCTGCCTCCTTCCCCCTCCACCTCCCCAGCTGATAACAAACGGAGCGCATGGGATTTCAAGTCATGCTATCACACCCAAGATATGTGAACAACTCTGTAATTATTCCAAACCAGTTCCATCATTTCTTTTCGAAAAGAGCAATTTTATATAAATTGCAACTGCAGTCTAGTTTCCAGAGAAACAGATACTCAAGCTTAGGATCCAAATTGCAGCCCCCATGCTGCAGCCCTCTTCTCCCTCGGGGCAGGATATAACCCCACATCACACAGTACAGGAAAAAGCAGCCTGACACAGAATAACTTCATCATTTCTGTGACCAGCAAGGGACAAGACACCAGGTCTCCTGTGCTTCACACCCCCAAAGCTAACTAGTCCCCTGGAACGAGCGCGTGCTGGGATCGCATCCATCCCTCTTCTGCCTCCTCACTGGCCAGCACTGTGCCAGCGGGACACGGTGCGGTTCCCACCTCCCTTCCCGGCTCCGCTGCAGCTTCTCAGGAGAACAAGCACTGCTGGGTTTTTGCAGTCCCCATCCTTGCTCTCTCTTTTCTCCTCTAAGCCCTACGAGGGGGTGGCCGATATGAGCTAACAGAGCCTCCTGTGAGATTAAAGCAGTTTAGCAAGGAGAAGATGTCCTCATTTAATAATCTCACCACCTCCGTCATCCTGATGGCACGTCTTCAGCAAGCCATTAAAGTCCAAAATTTAGTGGGGATAAGAGATAGCAAGGCCTTTTATGGTCACCAGTCAGCCAGTTCCACAGCTTACCTGTCGGCTGCGATCATGCATCGAGAAACTCCTCTGCTGCGGATTTAGAAAAAAAAGGAAAGGAAAATCAATCACCATCATCCTGATGTGAGAAAGTCCCCAGTGCTCCGGACAAGCCAGGTATTTCATCACTTCCTCATGACACGTATCAGTCCCTTGCTCCTAATCAAAACTAAAACCACCAAGGACTGAGCATATGGAAGGCAGTCCTGCCTCCATGGAGCACTTCAAACCCCCTCCCCCTCCAAAACAAACCCCAAAACCCTGACAATAACTCTTATAAAGCACCCCACCCCAAGGAGTCAAGTATGTTTCAGTCTTTAAAAGAATATAAATTGGGATGCTGACACAGTCGTTACAGCAAGTCTTCTGAGGTTAGGCACAAGAAAGCCCTGCAGACTGCTGAGTCTTTCAGGAGTCTTCAGAAGAGCTTTAAACACCACCAGCCAGTCAGCCCACCCCCATCGCTATCAAGCGGAGCCCACCCCCATCGCTATCAAGCGGAGCCCCTTCATGAAAGAAGCCAGTTTTCAGTTGCAGTTACCCAAATCCTTTGCATGGGCTCAGCCAGCTACAGAAACCCGGGACACACAAGGACAGAGACTGAGGAAGAGCCACCTCCCTGCATTTGACCCACCTCCTGATTGACCCATCTCCTGGGCGACCCATCTCCTGGGCGACCCACCTCCTGATTGACCCACCTCCTGATCGACCCACCTCCTGGGTGACCCACCTCCTGATCGACCCACCTCCTGGGTGACCCACCTCCTGGGCGACCCATCTCCTGGGCGACCCACCTCCTGATCGACCCACCTCCTGGGTGACCCAGCTAAGCCAATTACCCCCTTGGCCCTGGCAGCAGCAGAGGGTGGCTGAGCCCACCTGAGCTCCGGCGCAACATGGAGAGGGGCCTCGCGGTGTCTGTGCCACAGGAGGAGCCTCCGGCGGCGGCACGGCTGCCTGCTGGGGGCTGAAGGTAGGTGGGCAGGAGCCCTCGGGCAGGATGCGCAGGCAGCAGGATGCCGGTTAGAACCCGAACCACGCCAGCTGCGCTGGGTTAATTAGGTCGCTGTGTTGGCACCTGTAACTGAACAGCAGAGACGGGTATGGGGTCTCCAATTTTGAAAAGCAGGCTTTCGTTTTTTTTAGTCTCGCTAAGCAGCAGAAATACCAATGCAGGTAAAGAAAATGTAAACGCTGCCTTGCCTTCATCATGGCTTGTTTCTGAGAAATAAACCAAAGATTCCTTTCAAAAAAGGTCCTGAAGCCGTGTATTTCTAGCTTTTACTCACTGCTTGAACAAATGCCACGCTCCCAGAATACCCTCCCCTCTGCTAAACGCTTGCAGAAATTTTGGTTTGCTCTTCATTTACCATCTCAATGAATAGCCCTGAGGCTTACCTCTCACTTCTCACCTTTTACTTGTTTATCAACTCTTTATTGCCACATTTGCTAATTATTGCAGACATTTTTGGTTAAGGAAGATTTGCTCCTTTCCTGCCAATCTTCTCTTTCTACTTGACCCTGCGGTAAAGTTGCGTGTCAGAGTAAACACAATCATCTGCCTGGTTTGCGTATATAAGAACAAAGGCAGTAAGTGGGAAACAAATGGGCAATGTTATAATACCTGGTGGTTCTGCTTCGCAAGTTCTCCACCTCTACCTTAGCAGGAGGAAGGGGTATTCAGCGGGAGAACAGGTACGGTCACTCCCCCATCAGCCGCCCCATGTTGCACATAAGTAATGATTCGTATGGGGGACACCATTATGTAAAGCAGCAGAGGTGGAATATGAGCACTGTTTATGTAAAGCAGCAGATGGTGGAATTATATAATCTGAAATGTTATATATGCATATATATATTTATATATCAATTTCACTGAGGCTATAGGAAATTAGATCTCAGGGACCGTCCTATTGCTAGTTGTGGTGTGGGTCTATAAACCGTGTGACAAGTCGAACACACTTTTGGCTGCTACGTCTCAAGAACAAAATATTTAAGTGCAGATTTCCATCTCAAACCTTATCCCAGCAGAAACAAAAAAGAAATAATTTGTGCTAAAACTCATCAGAGAGAAAGTAAAGAAACAATCATCACTTCGTTTAATAAAGCGTTCGCAGGATGAGTGCTCTGCAGCCACCGCCGTCACCGTAATGCTCTGCAGCCGTTTCCCCGGGAAGGATCCCTGGGGCCAGTGTCACCCAGCTCGGGGGGGTCTGGGAGAGGGGCCGAGGGGCCGCTGCTGTAGCAGTGTGCCGCGTTTCCCGCACCGGTGCCAGCGTGTGCCCAAGCTTTGCTCTCCCGCCGTCACATCCCGCTGCTTTTCCGAGGGTTGCGCCCGCGCGAGCTAACCAGCGCTGTAACCCGCTGGCCAGGCGGGAGACGGCATCGGCAGCGCTCGGGGAGCAGGAACACCGCGCGGCTGGGGGAGATGGCAGACTCACAGCAGAAAGAGGCCCCAGTGCACACGAAGGTAATTCCCTTCGGCAGCTCCCGTGCTCTTAAAAGGTCTCCGTAGCGCCAGGGCTGCAAACCGTGTGAGAGCTCCCGCTTCCCAGCACTGACTCGGCTATTGTAATAAGTGTCTGTAACACAGTTGGTTAAGTAAATGCCACTCAAAGGAATTAATGTGAAGAAACCCTTTGTCTGACCTTCCTTTTGGGGTGCGTCAGGCTTTCAGTGCGGCACAGAAAAAGCACAGTCGTCCCTGCCTCTCCTCCCCGCTGCCGAGGCTAAGCGGAGAAATTCTGCCCGGCCTGGACGCAGTTGTCCACAATATATAAATACAGTTTACCCCGGAAGCGATCTCAAAGGCACTTAGGATAATCCTAGTGCTAAGTACCAAACTGGCTGCTGCATGTTTGCCAGACTGGGCTTTAAAATAGCATTTGTTTAATTTTAAGTGTATATCATGCTTTGACGAGTAGCTGTCTGGAGTCAGATGTAAGGAGTCACCGCTGAATTCAGCTCCCGTGAAAGCAGCAATATAAATAGCCAACTCTGTAGAAGAATGTGAAATGCCAGGTATGCTGAAATCCTTTGAAAATCTGGCCGAACCTGATGGAAGCTGATGACGCTCTGAAAACCGAGCCTGGAAAGGCGCTGCCGCAGTACTGGGTAAGTACCCCAGAGCTGTCAGCCACTACCCCAGACGCGAGAGACGCGCTGCGTGAAGCCTGCTCCTGCGCGTCCTCGGCTGCACCGTGCCGGCGTCAGCAGGCTGGGGCACCGCAGCAGACCGCAAGCCGTGCCGGAGTGCTCCACCGGGCGCTGCTGCGGTCACTGCCGCGGGCGTCCTGTGTCACACGCTGCCAGCACAAAGGAGCGATAAAAGACTGTGGACCCCGGGTGTCCATGCTGAAGTGACCGTGGTACGCAGGGCACCCAGCTGGAGGTAACTGTCTTCACCTATATAGGAGAAAGAAAAATTTTGACCCATATTTTCAGAAAAAATGGCATACTTCCATGCTGATGTTTGGCCTGTCCCCCCAAACAGAGCAAACAATGTTGTGTATTGTGCACTCTCATTTTCTACTCTTTCCTTAAACATCTGTGGTCTCACAATCGTTAATTCATCTTTAGTTACTCTGACTACTCCCCTATTCTCTGAGGCTATGCAGGGGCTCCGAGCAACCTGCTCTAGTGGAAGATGTCCCTGCTCATTGCAGGGGGTTTGGACTAGAGGACCTAAAAGGTCCCTTCCAACCCAAAGATTTTGTGATTCTATGATTCTATGACCTCCACCGAAGTCATATACCTTATAATGCTCATAATAGCTGCAGGTTTGTGGAAGAGCTGGACCAGGTTATTACTCAAAAGCCACAGTCCCAGGAGCTCCCTGGGCCTCAGTGGCAAAAGCCTCAAGCCTGTTGAAACATGTTTCGTTCACCTCATGGTAAGATTCACTTGCTCAAAAACGCCGGCGAGGTGTGATGCAGAGCTGGCTGCTCCTCGTCCCCCGGAGGGCAATTACCCCGGGATACCCCTGCCCCCCAGGGACCCCTCGCTCCTGCTCAGGGAAAGCTCCTTCCCTGCAGGTGACTCCGCACAAAGCCCACTCATCGGAGACCACGGCCGCACCGTTATCCTGCCAACTAGCCCTCTGTGTTACGAGCAACGGGGCACCTTTGCAATGGGCTGCGTCCCCGCCCCACGATGTGCGGTGCGGGCGCCCGGCGCGCAGCCTGGCTCCGGGGAGGAGAGACCCCGGCGGCAGCTGCGTGGAGCAGCGTCTGTCTTCACATTGCCGACGCCACCAGAAACAGGCTTCCCACTTGCTCTCTGTTCCAGCGCGCGAATAGTTAGTGCCGCGTATCTTCTGACGGTAACTGGCCGCGCTGAGGAGGAGAATACGGCCATCACCTCTGGAAGAGGGTATGAGGCTTGAAAAGGGCTGTTGGCCTTTAAATCCAGAAATAAACAAGTGCAGACTTTCAGCGCACATTAGTTTAAAATGTAATTTTCATCCTCTGCCTAGGACTCACGTGGGATTTCTGCTATTAAATATTAAATACCAAGACCTTTATGCAATGAGGCAGCTTTATTGAATAAAATTATATCAAACAACGAAATCACCACCTCTGCAGATATTAACCATATAACAGGTTTCAGAAACTACTGCGGTGTCAGCACCCAGAGGAGAAGCGTCTCACCTGGAGAACTCCCGGCCCAAGGATGAGTGGACGACTGCACGCCGAGCGCAGGGGAGCTCATTCTTACAGCCACACCGCGCTGACGTCTATCACTCTTCACGTAGGCAAGACTTTCACATAAAATAAGGTGTTTCTGAAGTTCAGCTCATTTTCCAATTTGTGTGAAGTCCAACAGCAAATTACAATTTTTTTTTTTTTCTCCTTACATTGCACTCTAGGGAATTATTTTGAATATTCTGCATGATATTGGTGATTACTTCATTGAGACTGGCTGTTGGAGAGGCATGGTGCTGATTTCATTCCATGTCTGGATAAGAATACAAGCACTTCTTGAGCGATTACAGGAATTGACTTCTAATTAATATTGGTGCCACTAAATCTCAATTCTCCAGGGCCTGCAAATAAACAAGCACAATAGGGTCCCAAATATGTACAAGATAAATAGGCTACACTAAAAATTCACCAATTTTATTACGTTTATCCTGTTTGGGAGGGAAGAGGAAATGCTTTCCGAGGCTCAGTGGCTTGACTTCAAGGAATTCAGATTCCCTTCCCTTTGGTCTTAGCCCTGGCCCTCAGCTTCTCAAAACCTAAGCATTTCCAAGTTCAGACTGCGGAGGACTATACAGCAGAACACCACCAAATTAAAAAAAAGGGGGGGGGAAGATGGACAGATGACCTCACTCTATCCACTTATGATGCCATTCTACATTTAAATTTGCCATATTTAAGAATAATTTAAATAACAGATGTAAACAATTTTGATACATTTAAAATATTTTGTATGCTTTTTGAAGGGAACAATTTTCTTATGTAATTTGTATACGACTTCCAATTTTGATAAATGTCAAAAACTGCCTTTGAAAGCACTCCGTTAAGAAAATTATTACTACTATTATGATTTTACATGAAGAAGGCTTTAGGAGTAAGCAACTGGAATTCCTCTGCACCCCAGTACCATAGGTGGAAAGATGTTACCTTGATGAAAGTCCTTGGCAGTTACAAGCATTTTGGCTGCTGTGCTGTAAAATTAATAGTATTGACACTCTCATCTCATGCAAAGCAGCTTTCAATCATTTCCGACAGCCGTGTGTCGCCTGCCTTGGCTGGGCTGCCAGCACCACTTCTGTAGCACATAGCTCCGCTCCCGGAAACTTCACCCAGCCCCACTTCTACGCTGGGCGTAGGGGAGCATTCGGTATTTCCCATGCGGTGCAACTAATTTCTTTCTGGTGTTGAGAGCGCGGCAGCAGCACTCGGATGCCTTGCTCTCGTGCTGTAAGCCCCTTTCCCTGTTGTCTGGCCTTTCTGGAACCGTCACGACATCCGACTTCCCGCACGTTCCGCTGGCGAGGAAATGGGACGGGATCGTTCCGGAGCGCGGCATGAGAAGTTGTTCTTCATGGTTGGTTTTCAAAACAATCTCAGAATAATCAGGTAGGGGAAATAATCTTTCTGACATTAGTTCTTGCTCTACAGTTGGTGGGAAGGACAGAGGTCCTTTCTCTAATCCTAAATGTCCATTCTTACACTTTTTCACTTGACGTTCCCCAAATCTAATGACTATTCAGTAACGTGTTTTATCTTTAGCTCCTCTCAGGATCTAAAAAAATGGAGTATTATGGGTATTATCCTACTTCACAGCCTGACTGATACCCATATGTAATACCAGTTAACTCACCTCTACGGCTGTGGAAGATCCAGGGAGTAGTAATGCTGATGAAAGGAACGTCACTGATTTAAATGGACCATATCTGATCCGTTAGCCCCGCTTTCAGAAAACCTGCTTAAATGTAGTCTGGAATATGGTCCAGCATAAGCACAGATTAAGTGCCTACTCAACAGGACTTAAAATGGCACTTCTCATTACATCTGAAGTTCATGTATTTAAACATTTTCCTAACCCAAAACGTTCAAGTTCCTGTTACAAGAGTGCCGTTTATCAGCAAGTTTCCAAAGCACAAACTGGGAGCAGGTAAAAGCACTGTGCTATTCGAGCAGAAGAGACTGACCCTATTTTTGACCAATTCACTGGGGTTTTCTTAGTGGAGAGAGGAGAGAGGTTTGGGAAAGCTCTTTGGTGAACACATTCACCTTACAAAAATAGAACAAGAAGAAAAAAACTCTTTCCCCAGGTTCTCAAAATGGACTCAATGTTCAGAGAGAAATCTTTAGAACAGAAGACTAATGTGATGAAAAGTAATTGGAAACCTGTTAGAACGGATTGTCTTTGGGGAAAACATCCGTTTAAGAGGAAGTAAAGAAGCGTAAGAGCCTGGAGGCTAAGTAACCTTCTTCCATAAAGCAAGCGGCTGGTTTCCAAAGCCCAGGTAGCGAGCTGCTCCAGGCTGAGCACCTTGTGCGGCTCCAGCCGTGCCCGTGCGGCAGAGCAGCGCTCCTCTCCTCCGTGCCCGGCTCAGCCGCGTGTCCACATGTCCAAAACCCTCTCTCCATCCCACCTACTGTGAAAAAGTCCCACAGAGAAGCCCAGGCAGCGGCAACACGGATACCATGTAATGCCGTAAACACGGACATTCGTACGATTTCTAACAGGACACGCGACTGAGGGAACTTCTGTGGTACCATTCGCAGTGCCAACTTTAACCTATGCTACAAGGACGAGATTTCAAAACATTAACGGCTGCCATGCGCCGTGGAAGAACGCCGTGTACCTTTGAAATTGGCCGTCTCCACCGTTTCTGTTGCATCTGCTTATAGCCCAGCAACCTGCCAAGGAGACAGCTAGCCAAAGCAGTGATGAAAATAATTTGCAAGGGCAAAGGATCGCATCCTGCTTTGGGCAAGAAAAGTCTCAGCTTTGCTCTAAGCTGCGCTGAGGATCGGCCCCAGAGGCAGCAGGGACTTCACATCAGGGTGTTACGCCGCTCTGTGCCCACACGGCTCAGTGATATTTTGCTTGGTTTTATTTTACGGTTGGAGAGATCGGAGTTTTCCTTGAAGAGCTGGCAGGCAGAGCAGACAAAATTCCCAAGGGATTTTCCCGTTCTGGCAGCTCGCTGCACGGAGAAGGGGCCCTCAGGGATGAGAGCCGTCCGGAGCAGCAGCGGCGTGCCAGGACACTGAGCCATCGCGCAGGAGTCTGGGACAACTCAAAGACGCGCTGGGGTAGCGGGAAGGGAATCTGGCCGGAGACCCAGCCCTGGGAATCGGAGCTGAGCGAAACAGCCCCTGCAGAGTCAGCTGTCAAATCCGACGATCCCAGCCTCAACCACAAGGGAAAGCCGGAGGGAACTGCCACGAGGCCTCTGGCAAAGGTGACTGTAACACACATCATTTCCAGATTAGTTTGTTTATAACGTGGCCTCCCTCTGGTTACTTTAAAGTCACAATTTCTAAAACTGGATTGAAAAAAAAAAAAAAAAGAGGCAGGCTGAGAGATTTTGAAAGCTTGTCATTCTCCTGGGCGCTGAGGCACCCCGAGAGCATGACCCAGGTCACGGGTATCAGGCCCTTGAAAAGCCGTTCCTTACAGCCTGAGCCACGGCACAGCAGCATCAAGCGACAGACCCCACCGGTAACGGCTGGAGACGCGGTGCACGCGTGACTTGGCAGGGGAAGCAGTAACACCCTCAGCAGAGCTGGGAGGAGACGCCCTGCTCAGGCTTAGGGGACCCTGAGGTGCAACGATGGTGGGGAAATCCCTCACTAGAGCTTATGCAACTGTCGTATTTTATTCAAATGTATAATTATGCCCTTTTTCAGCAACTAAGTTTAATAGTGAGTGTTTGAGGAGGAAGGACTTTATTTTACAGGTGTTTTTAAAAGAAGTTAAAAGCCCAAAACATTTGATTGTTCAATACAAATGACTTTTGCATCCTTCTATCCCCACGTTTCACTGTCTGCAGACTTCTAAAATGAAGAATTAAAGCAATTATCTGAAGTGAATAATAAAACAACATTTTAAGGGCAATAAAATAGCTTGAAACAGATTAGAGTGAAATTTAGAATTCATATATATTTACAAAGGAGCACTTGGAGGAGAAAATCCAGGCAGGTTCAAGCAGCGCGAAGGCAGGAGAGCCGGGTTTATGGCAGTCCTGAGAGAGCAGGTCTCTGCGCGGAGCCGCAGACGGGGTCCCCGGGAAAGCAGCAGCCCGCGGGCACCTCGCTCCTCTGCCCAGGGAGGGAAGCGTGGGGGAAAAGAGGTAGCAGCCTCCCACCGCAGCTCATTCTGCAGTGATTTCATTCAGGGTTTTTATGACTGAAATGACTTGTTCTTTCAGTTGAGTTGCATAAGGCTGTTGCTTTTTAACACCACCATGAACACATACCTAAAACTTTGGTGACCCTGCATTACACACATACCTCTTTTAGAGAAAACTGTATCATCAAAGTGATTTCTTCCTTGCTTTGTGGCTGGCATTAGCTGTCTTCTAGCTGTCTTCCATGCGAGTCACTTGTGCCAATCATCATTTTGGCCCTGCTTTAATATAATGATTACATGGACAGAGACATGGTTGGCAGCAGCAGTAGCCATGGCTGAGCAATCCCACAACCAGCTGCAGCGAAGACCGGCAGGTTAAACGGCGCACATGGAGACTCTGCATCTCTTGCAGTAGTCGTGCGTCAGGAGAAGTCTTTGCTGCATCTTGTAAAGGATTGAACATGTTTTCCCCTCATCTGTATTCCCTACAGAGAATTTTAAAGCTGGCAGCAAGCCGGAAGGTGGCAGGTGCCATGGGAGGTGGTTTAATGAAGCCACAGGGCTGGGACCAGAGAAGGTGGGACCAGCGGCCCCACTGCAGGACATAACCAACCCGCTTCTCAGCAGCTCGGCTTTGCTGTCTGCCTTAAGCACCCTGCCAGACCCAGCGGTGCCACAGCCCGTCCACCAGCGATTGCGCCCTTAGAGGAGGTGGGGCTGACAGACAGACAGACAGGCTGCTCCGGGCCAGAAGGTGCCTGTGCCCCCCTGGAGCATAGCCTGGGGAGTTCCACTGGCGGCAAGACACGGGAGTCCTCGTCCAGGTCACCACCACTGCAAATCACGATCCCAAGTCCAGTTCTGCTGAGGTTTGCCAGGTCTCTGGAAACAATGAACAAGTAATGAAATCACAGCACCTCTTCCCTCAAAGCCGCAGCTTTTCCCTCCGGTTGCCCTATTTCTGACACCTCTGCACACACTGGTTATATAGAAAAATAATTTTTTAGACGTTTACCTTGTCCTCAGTGAAAGGGAGTCGTCAGGCAGACAGACAAGGGGGCTTGGAAAACTCTGGAACACCTTATGTCCCCCAAGGTGCATGAATGCATCGGTGAGGTTCAGACTGACGCCGTGCGCTCGTCAGAGCGGGACGGCGCGGTTGGAACAGGCACTGCCTCCTGATGCAGAGGTCACGGGCTGACCATCGCCACCACTCTGCCTTGGCGTCTTCTTCCGACAATACTTCCACACGTGCACAAACCTCTCAAAACCCAGAGGAGACAGCAAAGTAAGTGTGGCCCGGGAAGCGTTAGGATGCATAGAAAAGATGTACAAGTAAATATTGCCACATAAATAATGACAGCTCGATGCTATGGCTACTATTTTTCTACTGATATTTTGATGTTTTCACTTATGGTCATTATGAATGACTTACTCCTGTCCCTAAACACCAATCAGAGCTACTATTCGTAATATTCTGACCATGGGCAGGTGCAATAAAATTGATCAAGGTGTTGACACTTAAAGGTACAAGAAAATGAACATGATAAACTGCCAAGAAATACGAGCAAGAAACACAATGTTCTTTCTTTGTAAAATAGCACCTGGCAGAGATGGTTATTTTGACTTTGTTTTTGTGTAGACAATAGCTCTTCAAATTACCCAGGAAAACCATTTGGCCTCTCACAGCAGAACAGGTCAGCAAAATGGCACTTGTGCCCTTGAAAATAAGGTGTCCCTACGCTGCAGCCTGCTCGGGGCTGGTCCCTCCTGCAGGGAGGTGCAGGGGGCACGGGGGGCTGTATCTTCAGTTGTTCCACCCTCTTATAGGGTGGAAATGAATAAATGCACGTGCAACTCGTAGTAAAAGCCTCTCTACATTTCTCTTTTGCCCCATTGATATTTCGGTTTTAACTAAACTGTGTATTATACATCAACAAGATTATTGCGTGGTTATGCCTAGTTTGTATGAAAGAACTGACAGATATTTCCAAGTTCATTTCCCGACCACTAACTCAAGAGCATTGCACAGAGGGTTTGTAAAATAACCCTTCCCTTCCTGCGCTTTTTTCTGTACCGCAGCCATGGGCCCCTCAGCGTCCTGCGCAGCCGCAGGCACTCCTTCCCAGCGCTCCTACGAATTGCCTCGATGCCCTCGATGAGGCCAAGCGAGGTGTCGGGGCTGTGCCTTGATGGAGACAGCAGCCAGGGTCAGGAGCCTCAGAAGGTGGTGTAACCGCTCCGACCCATCAACCCCCCAAAAATCTGTGAGCACACGCAACGGGCTCTCAGGGACATTATTTAAATATTTGCACTGCTGCCATACCTCTGCGTAGGTGAAGCCTGCGCTTGGTGAGGTGAACAGCTCCGGGCACGGCCATTGCGCGCTGCAGACGTCTGCGCCCGGCTGTGTCTAGAGAAGCCGACGAGGCCGACAAGCCGCAAGCCCTCTCCAGGACCAGGCTGCAGACGGGTAAATGCAGCACACGGCCTGGAGCGCACGCAGCCTTCCTACCCTTGAAATCCCACTGCTTTACCCCGCATCCGCCTGAAGGTGAACGCTTCGCCATGTGCCACGTATCGCGACCGAATCGCGGCCCCAAGAGCCTCGAAGACAGAAACTGCCCTTGGCTCGCGCAGCCTGGTGGGGCCGGCGCGCGTGCGGGAGCCACGTCCCCTCTCCTGTCAGCGACAGTCGTCACCCCGGTGGCTCCAGTGGCGGGTGGTGGGTTTGCTTCCCTTCGAGCTTTCGAACTGCAACATCCACTCCAGCCGGATAAAATATTTACGTCATTTTAAGCTTCTGCTACTTAAAATAACTAAACAAACAGATAGCAGTAGCATGAAAACACTGCTGTGCAGGAACAAGGGCAGGAAGCACAACAGAGAGGTCGGGCCCTGAAGCCGGTGTTTCCCAAACACAATTTGGGCAGATGAGGGAGACGCGCTGCATTAAAATGAGCAGGATTTCAGAACATCTGTCTTTATCCTGGTAGAGCTGAAAACCCCACGGCTCAGTCTGGCTTGCAAACTTGCCAAACCCCAGCACCGCCAGAGGTGGAGAGAGCGGACGCGGGATGGGGCTGGCGACTGCCCAAGAGCGTCGGCCGCAACAGGAACTCGCCCCCAGGTCTCGGGCGCGCTGCCGTGGCCAGCACTGACCGCGAGGCCGCAGGGCCGCCTCCCTTCCCACCCGCCTCGCCCGCTTTGTCTGCTGAGACGGCAAAGGCTGCGGGAAGTGGCCTGGCTTACCTTGACCGGGAGGATTATTTCCCGGGCTGCAGAGGCAACAGTCTTTGTTCTACGGAAAGGTTCCACTTCTCAAGGCAGCCTCAGGTTTGCAACACGTTGCACTAAAGAAAACGAGGAAGACGCTGTTGCCGAGTAACATTTTTCCTGGCAAACCAGTGTGCCAAGTTCCCTGGAAAAATGAAAAATTCTAATGGGCAGTGCAAAATAATGGATTACACCAAGAGAAGTAGTTTGACAGCAAATGTTTGATTTGAATTCAAAGAGAGGAAAAGAAATGGCTGGGCCTAAACATGACTGTTGACCATGAAGTAGACTTTCCTGTAACTGAAGTGAAAAGGCTAATTCATCAAGCTGTAATGAGAATCTCATTGTCATTCATCCTTTATGTGAACATTTGCAGGCAAGAGTCTGGATGTCAGGGGAAAGCCCTGTAATTAATTCATCTCTGCTGTGTAAAAGGTAACATCTGAAGGATGGGTTCTGTTCCAGCACAGCTGCCTCAGATAAAAATCAAGCAGATTATTTAGGTCTGATTTCTACTTTCCTTCAAAGGAAAAATAAACAGCTGCAGAAAAATTGGAACTGTGAAAAATACGTAGTTTGGAAGAAGGAAAGAATCAGAAGCCTACCTCCAAGAGATCACATCGGCAAGAACAACTGAAACCTTCAGGGAGGAAGAAAAAAAAACACAGTATAATTTCTTTGCAATGGGAAAATTTGATCATCTAGCCTAAGGTATCAAGTTAGGATTAAGACCAAATAATGGAGGCAGTGATCAAAGTAATTTGCCACGGATAATTTGCCCTCCACATATTCAGAAGACAATGTCAAGGCTCCCTACAATCACAAAGTCCTGGCTTACGCTCTGTTGTGATCGCTTTAATCAAGGTCCTTTATTTTTTTGAAAGCACAAGAGGCACTGGAGGACCTGACGCCCAGTGAAAGTCAGCAAAATTTGTGTGCTTAACAGTGATTTCAGCGTTTTGACCTCCTACAGCTCCAGCGGCTTTGGTTTGCAGCACAAAGGTAAGAGCTCATCCTGAAAGCATTCGTGCAGCTCTTGCGGCACCGCCACGCTCCCCGTGCTCACAAGGGCGAGACACCCGCGGCGTGCCCGGCAGCTCGGGGAGCCCTCCAGACCCCTCTTCACCGAGGAGGGCAGCGGAGGGGCAGCTGCCTGGTTTTCGAGGAGGCACGCTGGTATGCGTCCTGAGGTACAGAGCTGAGGGGCTGCACCAGCCCACGGCACGCAGCCGGGCTCTCCAGCCGGAGGGGCCTCGGTAACGGCACCCGCTGCAGCACCCAGAGCCTCCTGCCAGCCAGTCCCATCAATTACCCGGCTGCAGGCTGTGGGCTGGGTGGGTTTTGGGGGCTTTTTGTTTGTTTGTTTGGTGGTTTCTTTTGGCTTTTTTTTTTTTTTAAGAAAGTGCAGTGGCAGTATTTTGGGCTGCTGTGGGATCAAAACCATGTAGACACCTTTACAAAACACAGTGGCTTGTAGAATTACATTATATAGTTACAATTAAAATTATTTCCTATGGCAGACGAGATGGATCAGTTTTAAGTGCAGATGCCATGCTGAGGGATACAGTAACCGATACAGATGCCCAGGCAATGGTGCTCTCCCATAAGGTAAAGATAACGCCAATTAATGACGACTGTACATTGGACTCCATATACCCTACACCAGTGAAACGGCAGAGCCTTCTGGAGAGCTGTTGTTAAGAAATGTCAACAATGCTCTCAGGAAAGCCAGAAGGAGCAGAGGAAGAAAGAAGTCTACTTTCTGATAAAGGTGAGTGATGTCTCTGTCGTCTTTGCGTTTGTACAGGCCTCCTCAACTCCCACAGACACTCAAGGGCGGATTTGGGAGAGCTGCGCCAGCGCTGGGGAGGAGGAAACCCCTCACCCATGCAGACCAGTGCAGGCTGGAAGAAAGGGTTAACAGAGACTGGCCTTTCTCACTGCCCAAGCATCTCCCCAGACTCTTGGCTCAGTTTTTGAAGGCAACAGCTTGTTTAGCTCCACTAAGCATCACATTCAAAGCTTTCACTTGCTGTAGCACTCCCTTCTCCTGTGCTTTTGTGATTAATTCCTCTTTTCACCTCTGAAAAAGCAGAACCAGGGGAGCTGGGTATCTAACTCCAGGCTCCTGTGAAACCCCAGACTAACGGCTTATCTAGCAAGAATTTTACCCATACGCTAAGAAAGACTCAGCAACACGAAGCACAGCGATCCTCGCCGCCGCGAAGCCCAGCAGGCGGCCGGCTCCGCTCCCCAGCGGCGTGCAAGCTCTGCAGCGCAAGGCGGCTCCGCTGGAGCCCTGGCGCCGGGGCTGCGCCGCTCCCCCCGGCATCCAGCCACACGCGCCTTCTGAAGCGGCAGAGTCTAAAACGTCAAGTATTCCCGAGTTGCAGATTACCTCGACTTGGAGCACGGCGGTGACTTTGCCAAGGGCACCGTCTCTGCGCGCCCAGCGCGGTTCAGTGGCACGGTTCAGCTGGGACAGCATCCTGAACAGCAGTGGAGGCGACTGGAGCGTATTGGTGCTGTTGTGTCTGTGCAAACACTTCTCAACTTGCCGTTACCCATGCTTACCAGCGGAAAGCAAAAGTCAGACATACCCATTATTGTTATTATTTATCAGGCACCATTTCATCGTGTTTATTCACCAAGGCG
Source organism: Phaethon aethereus (assembly GCF_964289735.1). Classification (NCBI taxonomy): domain Eukaryota; kingdom Metazoa; phylum Chordata; class Aves; order Phaethontiformes; family Phaethontidae; genus Phaethon; species Phaethon aethereus. The sequence goes on along the minus strand of NC_138595.1, from coordinate 616,606 downwards.
TTATTTCAAGGTGAAGCAGCCCTAGCACACGAGACCCTGCACCCCGATTCTCGGCGGGGCTCGAGAGCTGTGCGGCACACGGGGGCACGCCGGCACGGCACGCGGCCCTTTTCTCTAGAAGGGGCTGGAATCCCACGGGCTTACGCGTCCCCCTGCCCCGGGGCATGACAGGAGGCTGTTTCTTAAAGCGCTGCGCTGTGGCTTAAGGAAACTCAGCGGTGCTTGCCCGCGCTCACCACAGATGGAGCATGGCAGCTCACTTTATCATCATTTATCACTGCAAGACAAACACAGCCATCAGAGAATTAACAACAATCACATTAAGCTCAGCGAGTTAAACTGCTCACCCGGCAGGACAGTGAGCTTTTCATTTCAGATAACGCCAGATACTCTCCTGCAAGGGGAGGTGCGATGCGTCCAGCACTGGTGATGAGGCAGGAGCGGTGGGCTGGCGTCTGCTTCAGCACCACCAATTTCAGCAGAGGTACTCCTCTTTGACAGGGAGAAGGTCCATCAGCCTAAACAACTGCACAACACAGAGGCTCTTCAAAACCCCTCCAGGTCAAGCGAGCCCATCCCTCCCCCAGCTGTTGAGCAGGACGTGCATGCTATGGCAGCCCTGTTCTGCATTCCGCCCCCACGTAACCCGAATTTGGCTCAAGGGTACGATCTTGCTGCAGCCGAAGTCAACAGCAAAATTGTCATTGACTTGAGTGCTCCTGGACTCTGCTTTGAAAGAAAACCGGTCAAACTAAGTCAAACAAACAAACAAAGGATACTTCCCAGAGTAAGTGCATTTAAACCCCCTTCCTGCTTTAATTTGAATTTCAGAATTTTAAGATATTAAAATGAAATTTAAAAAAAATAAAATAAGTTTCCAGAAGCTTTTCTCACTTCTTCAGACCGGATCTTGAAAACAGGATTATGATTTGCAATTAAGTACTGGCACTCAACCGAGATCAGGTACCACAGCAACTAACCACCTGAGGGTTACCATGGGCTTGGAGCGATTACTCATGACCTTGTGCCTGCAGTGATAAAACACATATCACGCCTTTAAGGAAAAATATAGATGAGACCTAGCAAATGAGACTTGTGAGCTCCAGTTGTGGCACGGCCATGGAGACACTAAATCAGAGCGGACCAGGGAAACCGCCGGGGACCTAAGAGGTAATTAAGCAGAGCCTATGGGGATTGCTTGGAGGGAGAACGTCTGTGAGAACGGTCTATGGGAAAAAGGCCCCCGGGCTCTCAGCCGACGGTGTGTTTGCACATGCTGTGGGACCTCCTTCCTGACCTGGGAGACGACCCCGAGCACCTCTGCCAACGGCCATGACTGCACGGAGCGAACAGGCTAACACCACTCGGAAAACATCACGTGAGATCTGCTGCTGATGAGCACGAAACAGGCCTCCTTAAATTGATAGCTGCCCATAAAGCTAATCAACTACATGATGGCGTGAGAGAGAAGAGTTTGACATGATTTCATTTGTTTGCAGTGGCAATAAATCTGAGTGAAAACTGCCGAGCGGCTGCCGATCTCTGCATCCAGGCGAGGTCAAGGTTCCCAAGAAATAACGAAATGATGATCATTTAATAGTGATTCTGCAGGAGCACCAGAAGACTCGGAAGAGCGACGAAGACTTGCCTGAACTGCCCTCTGTACCAATAAATGTCACATGGTTCTTGCCCTCAGGCAGCTTTTGACCGAGAATCGTATTTGTGCAGGGCCGAGGTCCGCCCAGCACGCGCAGCCGGTGGCGAGCACAGGAAGGCAGCGCTGCCGTCAGGCGGCTTCCGCAGTACCAAACCTCACGGGGATAAAGAAGCAAGTAGAAAGACCAGGGAGCAGGACAGCTGGGTCTGCACAAATTAGTCGTCACGGTGGATGATGTATCGATATGTGAAAAGAAGAAAGAGCAGACTGGGTCGCTGTTTGCAGCCAATGCATTAGGTGAGCTAATTAAAGAGACAAGAAGGAAATTGCAGTCAGTGGAAAATGAGATAGCTGATGTCTGGAAAATGAAAAAACATCCTGCTGACCGTGACAGACCTGCCAGGCGTCTCTCCGTGGCCATCGCCATACTCTGCACAGGGATCACACTGGGCCAAAAGACAGAACTGGTTTTTAGGAGGAAGAAAGCACAGCAAGGCAGAGACAGAAAAGGCAGTGAAACGCTGATGAGCCCCGAAAAACAGAAATAGGAGCAATTTCGGTATGTTCCTAGAGTGGGGGATTTTTTTTTTTTTCTACTTCACATCATCATGCAACTCTTCAGATTAAAACAACTTGAACGCTAGCCAATATGCTGATATAATCCATGAAGATGGAGGTCTCTAATGATTCCTCCCCCCCCCCCATTTGCTGGTGTGTTTGGAAGTCAGCCTGTAAGGATGTTCTTGCCAGCTGGGAAATCCCAGAGGACATGTTCCTTCCTCTGTTTTGCTGGCAACCATGAGGAAAAATTATAATGAATGACGTCTTTTCTTTTTGCCTTCTGCACCAGCTGCCTCTGATACCCTTTCCCAACCTCCACTTGCATCATCTACCAAAACAGAATCTCATTTCCTAGATAAACAGCCTTCTTTGGGCTTCTCAAGATAATGCTTAATGAAAAAAACAGTACAACGGAAATACTGTGCATCGGCTTCCCTCCCCTAAATGCACTTACTTTTTTTACTTAAAGAGCTATTGAAATAAGTAATTTTCCTCTCTTCTCGTAATCCCAGCTCTCTGCACATTAAGACAGATCTTTCTAAACTGGCCACGCTAAAATCCATTAGATAACCTTCAAACAGCAGAAATGGAGCTCTCTGGGATTTCTCTGACAAAACAGATTGCCAGAAGAAAAAGTACTGAATTGGTCATCTTCAAAAGGGTGCAGAAAAAAACAAAGAAAGAAAATCAGATTATTTTTTCTTTAACTATTTCTTCTCAATTCTTTATTTCAACAGAACTTTAACAGAGCGGACCATGGCCCCTTCTGCCAGTGATGGGACTACGGGTGCTGTGGCTGTGGAGTGGCTCCGGTGCTGCCCGCCGCCATGGTCACTGGCGGCTCCACGCACCTGCCAGGGGAGCCGGGGCAGCTCAGACCCCACCGTGCCGGGGGCCAAGCACCGTGCTGGACCCAAGCCCGTGGCGTCTGCTGCTTGAGCGACGGTGACTTATGGCCACCAAGACCGTGGCCCAAACGCCAGGCTTAGCAAGAACACAAGTCTGCCCCTTTGCCGGGAGCATCAGCGGCTGCGAGTGCTTAAACCACAGCGCTCATGAGAGGCGACACGACCGTGGTAGTAGCTGAACATTTCTGACATGAAAACTGCCTGAACTGAGAAATCTGTTTGACCTTTTGAGACACAGCCTCTTACCGACTCACATTTCAAGCAGAAAAACTTTGCAGACGTTGCCCATACAGCAGAATGAACTTCACGGGTTGTATTTACTTCGGTTTTCTTTCCAACGATTACCTTTTGAATACCGAGCGGCAGGAGATTTGAATAGCCACAAAGCCAACAAACAACTCTGCTGTAAGTCTTGCCTCAAGCCCTTTGCAGTAGTGCTGCCCACGATTAGCATCCGGCACAGCGGAGGAGAGGCTCGGGTCTCGGGCAGAAGAGCTTGGGACTGGAGAAAAGTCAGAAAGGGAACAAGTAAAAAAGGGAGATCTCAGCTTTTAGCTGAGCTGAGAGGATGGTCCTGCAGAAACTGGTACTTGACTGATGTTCCTCCCCTCTTAATATTTCCTTTTTCACATCAAGTTTTCTCCATTTTCAGTTTTTCTGGTTCAAGTCCACTTTGCTCTGTGGGGATGATAGGTTACTTAGCAACTGAAATTAAAGTTCGATTATTGTATTAATATTGATGCTATCATTGCATGAATCATGATTCCAGGAGGAGGAATAATTTCAGTTTCTTTAAAATACTGATTTTGGAAAGATGCCAAAGTGCAGGTATATGGGGCTGAATTCCTGCTGTCACAGCAGCTCAAGGATGAGCATCACCAGCCACGCTAGGGTGGGGTGGAAATCCGAAAAAGCCGAGGGAAATTCTGGGCTAGCATTTTAAAAGAGCTACCCTCAGCTCAACACACAAATTCAGAGCAGCACAAAAATGTTTTCACATTTGAAGGAGCTGACATTCTCCTCATGCGTACAGGAATATTTGACGACAGAGACCTATCAAGTTGTCATTTGCATGTATCACTAACTCACTGGATAAATGGGCTCACCTTTCAATCTTACGAATCTTTTCAAAGATAAATTAGGGAATTAAGTCCCAGTTTTCTGTTTTTGCTTCCTTTGCTAAAGCCTGTCACACATTTCGGTTAAAATGTTTCAAATAATCTTCTCCACTTTCACAACAGTTTCACAAACTAGTTCATTTAACTAAAAAATAAAATACCACCCCCCACTCGCCACAAAACTCATTTTGTGTCAGCTTTTCATTGCCACTAAGCGTGCTCATCTCTTGGAGCTTTCTGGGCTCCCTTGAGATCGATTCTGGAGACGCGAGCTCCCAGCACGTATCGGGCGATAAAAAATGTGATTTTTCTAATATGGCAGAACTTAAGCCCAGGCTAACAGGCTGAAGGACCCCACATCAGGCAAGTAACACTAGTGACAGTGCCTGGCCAGAACTGCCGAGTTCAAAATCTGAAACTAAAGACAGGGAAATCTGTCTGTTTTCACACATTCATCTTTCATCAGGGTTCCACACATCATCCATCTTCTGCCCGAGATAGATAGCAATTCAGGGTGTAGCCAAGCACATCCTCTACTTAAAAACATGCAAGAAACTCTGATGGAGTTGCATCTTTTTTCAAAGCTCAAATGCCTGTAGCTGGGCATGTACTTAATAATATTAATATCCTTCCTGAACATTAATGACAGCAGTGGCCTTTCGATAACTTGCTGTTCTTTCTCTGTAAAAGCAATGAAAAATATATGGTAGCTCTTATAAAAGAGCCCTGCAACGCACATGTGATCGATCACTGCTAGAGATGAGAGACAGAGAGTGTGCCTTCAGAACTCGGCGGCACAGCGGCGTTCAGAGTCACAAAGATGACATACCCAGTACCACTGAATGCCAAAGGACAACGAAAAGGCGTCTGTGTCCTCTTTGCACCGAGAATGACTGGCTTTCACCTCCCATTGCAACTAAATGTGTCTGCTGCCATGCTGGTTTAGCAGCACAGAGATCCTGCTTCCTAGGAGATGGATTCAAATCTTAACTTGTACTAAACTGAACCACCCAGCTTCATGTTCAAACATGAAGAGCACTCCCAGGTGAAGTCAGGTGGGTCTACAGGAGCTCAGAACAGTCAGCAGCTGGGTTATCTATCCCCTTCCATCCACACTTAGACACAGTCAATTCCCGTAGGAAAATACTCCTGACCCCATGCCCAGATCCTGCAGCATTTTCACTCCTAGGTTCCCACCTAGCTAGTATTTGTATGTTTTTGATGAGCAAACCATTAGTTCTTATGCAGTACCTACCATGAAACCTGGAGATGGCCATCCTCCCTTCTCTCATACACTTCCCAGCCAGACCCCCATTATATATGACCAGTATGCCTCCAATGTATAGTTTTCAAAATTTTTTCCTAAACTTGCTGCTTTATATTCTACATCTTTCAGTTTTTCTTGTGCCCTCCAAGTCATGCTTCTTTAGGACTGTCACCCACAGGCACATTTTTAATGCAATAGGTGCTCTAATGGGATTCCTCTCAAAGAGCTGTCTAACCCTCTCAAAGGGAAGTTAGCATCCTCTTCTCTGTTTAGAGTTGGTACTAGCAGCCTTTTTTAAAAATTTAGTTTTAAATTATACAATAGAGTTTTCATTTTTTCCCCTTGTCAGAGTAATTTTGTATATCCTCACCTAAAAATTGTCCCCCAGTGTTGGTCCTCAAAGGAGCATAGCAGTTTGGGTGAGTTCATCTCATCTGGAGGCCAACTGAATCTTTCCACATAGGCAGCCCGGGATATTTCCAAGCCTATAAACCTGAGTGTTGGAAACCTAATCTGGAATTTCTAGAATAAGAAATAGAAAGTAGTCATGAGCATAGGGTTCTGTTAGGACTCACAATGCTTGCCACATAAAACACAAAAAATGGGTTATATAAATAACATTCTGTGAAAATGTCTTTAACTGTTATGCTTTGACACATCTTTAAGATCATAAACTTCACTCTTTTTAATGTTTTTGGTAAGACTTGTAATGAGAAAAGACAATTCTGAAGTCCTGACATTAGTAAGTCTATTGTAAAAAGGTCACCTTCCACTAAGAATGTTTCATTATCAGTGGAGCAGAATAGCTCTGAATATGTAATGACTTTTATCTGATGATTGCCCTGTATTCTTTTCTAAAGAAAGAAGGCTTCAGATGTTGATAATTTACATATAAGTGTTGAAGTGTTTGGCAGCAAAAAACCAAACTGGTTCAGAGAAATTAATTATAAAGCAGATATGCAGAAGAGGCATGAAAATTACTTCTGATCTTCATATGTCTCTAAGAGGTGCTAAAAAGCACCACAGGACTGACTGTCCTCCTGGACACTGCTGTACATCACTTAGCTGAAGTAAAACACGCACAGTGGAGATTAACTTTCTGCATGAATCCTTGTCAAACCTGTTTCTTGTTTGTGTTTGGTTTTTCCACTTCAGTGTAGAAACTCCACCCCTCGCATTCAGCAGCAGATTAGGAGGTGCACAGAGACGATATATACTCATGTTACCAACAACTTGATTAACAACCAAGACCAACAACCGTATGCAAAGCCAGGGCTACCTGAAGGTCTTACAAACCAGGAGAGGCAAACGGGAACCGCGCGGTCAGGATCAACCACGGGTGGGACAAGTGAAGCTGCCAAACCACTGCAACAGCCGCGAGCGCAGCGCTTGTGGGGTTTGCACCTCTGGGAGAGAGGTTCTGCGCAGAGCTGAAGCAACTCCGCAATTCAGGAATGCTCCTCCTGTCTGTCTATCACGGCAGAGGCAACCCCCTGAAAACAATGCATGTTTTGCACTCACTTCAAATTAGAAGGTTTCCCCAGGAGAATTACATGTTCATAAATAGCTATGCCAAAGCTTGCTTATTGTTTTGAGTCATCAAATTACATTGCACTTAATTACTCCCAATCTACCACCAACGAAGGTTTTCCGACAAAAGCTGTCTCTGTTAAGAAACCATTTTTATATACTAATGATCTTATCTCAAGAATGCTTTTCAAAGAGCATTTAAACAACATCATGCTCCATTTGCCAGGCGGATGCACAGTGGAAAGTAAGTATATTTTTAAAATAATTTTTTTCAAGAAAAAATGTTTTTCCAAGAGTGCTGTGTAGGACAAAGGCTTCGCCTTGCTGGGAAGGCCATTTATCCGGGGACCAATTAGCTGCTGAGTTTCATCAGCGAGACAATGCTGTGCCAAGTCATCAGTATTTCAAAGGAAATGGTATGGATGTAGTAACAGAGGATGGTACTTTGCTGCAAACCGATGGCTCCTGACTCCTCATTGAAAGTCGTTTCATGATTCTGCAGGGAGACAGGAACACAGGTACGGTTGGATTTGGGAGGGTTTGCTTCACTTCATCCCAGCGCTTGGAAATAACCAATGCACCATTAGCAGTACCAGCTTAAGAACTTCTCCCCTGTACATTTCCTCTTATCCCAGGAATATACATTTCCAAGCTGTCTCAAAGATTAAGAGCGCAGCAATGCAATTCTTTGCTCAGAGAGGTATGGCACCTCCAGAGATCAGGTCCTTCAAGAAAGTCAATACAAGCATCCAGAAAGAAATAGGTTTGACTAGGCGAGCACAGGGAGAAGGGTATGCTTTGGATGACCGCAAGTTTTGGGCACCATGCCACCTCCTCTCCTGCCGCTCTTTATGAGTCACATTAGCTGAAGTTAAACTCTTCAGGTGCTTCCAAGCATGTCCTGTGTCATTTGCACCAATTACAGGGCTGCCATCCAGTCTGCCCTCCAGTTTGGAACTTAATATGAAACAGGAGGAGCCTTAATATCTCTGTATCAGGAAGTGGGTGTTTAACCTAATTTTTCCAAATCCTAATTACATCCTTATTCTTCTTAATACCGAGCTAATAAGTGAGGCATTTCAGATATCTCCCTGGCCTTTCAGCACACCATAAAAAAAACCCACAACAGATTAAGCAACCATTAGATATATTGTTCTTTCTCAGCCAATGCAACTCAGATGCCACATTTCACAGATGGGTTTAGCAATTGATGTTCTGTGCAGGCAGGAGCAGTAGGGTGGGATGATTAAACTGGAGTAACAACATAATTTGGGGCTGCTGCTTCTGCTTTACTGTAATAATTTTGTGTTGGTTTGTGCTTTCTCCTTTCTGTCACCAGGGCATCTTTTCAGATGGAAGAAATCCTGTTACAGCGACCGCATCCCCAGAACAGGGTTAACTCGTGAGTGAAGTGGTGCTGTTTAAGCCATGAGCACTGGGGTGTTGGTATTGAGCTACACTCACTCATGTCTCCATTAGAGAATGAACCACTGACAGATGAAAACATTACGGTTTCCATAAAGCTTGCTTCATTTTTCATCCTGTCGTGGATGAAACACTTTCTTAATGTCCTTTACATCAAAGAAATAATTTCTTTATGTGATATCATCCAATCTGCTTTCCATTCCCGATCTCCATTCCTTTAGGAAGCTGAGCACTAATTGGTATTCAGTTAATAAATTGTCAGTACTTTTATTAATTGTATCACATTGTTCAACACCCAAGATAAGGGAATTACTGTTCTCAATACCACACAGAGACGCCACTGCTGTCGGGAGAGAGAGGCTGAGAGGAATAGGTAAACGAGTCCACAAGTAACGCTTCACCAGTGAAAGGTGCCTTTTATCGGCGCATCTGAGCTCTGAACTCTGCTTTTGGCCCCGGCAATAAAACGATGCCTTCCCACCAGCGGAAGCAAGCCACCTCCCGCGGCACTGCGCCCGCCCGGACGTTTGCCCGCCATGTGTCAGCACACACGCAGGTACCGCTGCAGCGTCAGCGCACACAGCACTGCTTCCCGTCTCCGAAGTCACCACTGAGTTTTAAAAATTCACAGATAGGAGTTCACAAAGCTGAAGTTCATCCGTACATTGGGGTCTGATTCGGGAAAGCAGGAACGGGCTGCCTCAGTTCGTACGTGGGCAGAATTTGTTCAAACCCAACTAGGAACAGAGAAAGGTTTTGTTCAGAGGCCGCTAAGCAGACACGGAAAGCGCATTACATCTGAAGAACAAGTCGGTGTCAAAGGGGCAGAAGGGGCCCGGCTGGAAGAGTGGGAAATGGCGGCAGCCCTGCTGCGGCACGCCACGGGACGCCGGGGCGAGGGCGCGCGCTTGCCTTCCTCGCTCCGGCGGGGCCGCGGCTCGGGCGGCTGGTGGCCAGCAGCCAGTGCGCGTGCACTGGAGGAAGCTCATTTCGTTGGGGCGAGTTAGAGCTGCAAGGGCACGCGCCTTCAGCAGCTTTTCTAAAGTGTGCAGCAGAGCTCGGAGCGGAACACGACAGCCTCCAGTTCAGGTGCTTGTTCGCGCGCTGGACAAACGTTTTCTTTTTTTTTACAGCACCAGCCAGAAACAGCACAAAGCATCTCTAATTTCCAGCTCTGTAGCATACAAAAATCAGTACATCTTTTAATATCTATGGACCTCCAGAATAAAATCCCTCTTACCAATGATTTTGCATTGCTACAGTAGAATAAGACTCCGGCACAGCTCACCCTGGCTGTAATCTTCAGACTACAGCTAGCGTAGCAAAAGCAACTAGACTTGGATGACACTTTGCATTGCAAGTACTGCAATATCAGAGCTTCTCCCTGCAAATCTGCCAGCTCCAGCAGCTGCTGTGTAGAGTAACCCCAGCACGCATCGGAGCAAAGTAAAAACTGAAAAAACCTGTGCTGTCCTCCTCTCATTGCAGCTAATCACATTTCAGCTCCCACTGCCCATTTCTAAAGAATGAGTGAAAAACAGACAATTTAATGAAGTTTGATTTACCTCTACTCATTTGATCCCCAAATATCAAGGACAGTATAATCCACATCACTGAAAACTGGTCTGGGACAGTCTCTGCAGCCACGGGAAAGCAGCGGGACAGAGATACCCATACCGTCACCTGGGCTGGAGGTTTGCAGTTGCAAGCGCTGAATTTGGGAAGGATGGCTAGCAGCAACACAGCCTGAAGATTTGAGGAAACGGGGGGGGGGGGGGGGGAAGAGAGAGTGCTTGTAGGGTCCCTTTTGTCTTGGTTCTTCTTTTTTCTTAAGAGGAATAGACTTGGAGAAGGACATACCTGCACAGCCCTATTCCCAATTGCACATTTCAGTTTTGAGTCCAGAGATGAACAGGCTGTGGGGGTGTGAATTGTTACAATAACATTAAAAATTCAGCAGAACTCATTATCCTAAATTTAATCGCTCCCTCTGAAATTCTGTCAGCCTCATTATGTTGGTTCCCTTTTTGACATGGTTTAAGCTCCTCCAGAGAGCAGCTGTACAATAGCAATAATAATAATGATTAAATTGCTGTCTAAAGCTTCACTGGACATCAAAAATAAGTAGACTAAATTCACACTTGCAGCCACTTTTTAAAGAAAATTATCATCGTACCAAAATGGTAGAGCTTATGATATGGCCGTATGGAGTTAACTAAACACAAGCTCACAGAGAAAATGAAGTACGAACCTTATGAACACAAGCCTCTGAGGGGTTTGGATCACATCACTGATGGGAGGCTAGGCTACAGAGATGGGCAAAACTTGTGTTTTGACAAATATAACCTATCTGAAAGAGTTTCAAAAAAAGCTGAAGCATTTGCAAAGCCACACTAAAGGCAGGAAATGTTCTTAGTCCAAGGGACGAGAATGGGAGCATTTTTTTAAAGTCATATGGCAAAACAAGTGCACAAAGACTACCCCTTGTAAGCACAGCCCATGCCGTTTCAGAGCGCTCAGCATCCCAAGTGCGGCATGCCGTGACGTAGGGTTTACCTCGTGCTCGGGACGTTACCTGGCTCTTCTCTCTCCGAGTGAGCTGCTTCCACAGGACCAGAAAGGCTGGAACCATCGCAGTTATCTTTGTTTCTGCATTTCTTGGTCCTGGGGAGGAAGCAAATCACAGGAACTGATACAGGCTGAGCAGACTGTTCCCAAGACGGATCTGTTCTGCGAGACGAGGGCTTCAGCAGAGGAAAGGAAGCGCCCACGTTTTTTTCAGGAAACCAAAAGTTGACGTTTCACCCAAAAGCGTTACAATCTCTAGCTTCGGGAACCTGCTGTTTCCCGCCAGTGCCGAGCTCCTGCCTCGCGGTGCAGCGTGACGGCCGGGCGCTCTCCGCCCGCGGACCCCCCGGCCACCCAGCTCCAAAGGCCTCTTCCGCAGCACGGGTGAACCACACAGGGCTGGTCAAGGAGAGGCCTGCTGCTTCCCTGAGGCTTTTAGGCACAAAAGGGGGCTTTTTGAGTCGTTACAGGTTTCAGACTAGGGGTAGCAGAATTCATTCACATTTTTTTGCAAGTCATATTTGATGAGGATTCTTGTGTTTCTCAGAGGACCGTACTGTCAGGCAACACAAAAATGTTATGCATTTAAACAGTCTGCTTTGCAATAACATGCCCGTTCAAGCTGGCTTTATTACACTTCAATGTATTGTACATATTCAGCTCGATTTTCTTCTCACAAGGTTTCATAAATACAGAACCCAATTATTGCGTATCTTAATCCTATTGCCTGGGCTTTAGGCAGGAGCGACTGTCTCTGCAAAACCGCTCCGGTACAAGTATTTTCCCTGCACAAAGCACGGCAAGCACGGCTCTGCACAACGGAGGCACAACCTTCAGCTGAACCCCAGACCTAACGTGAAGGTGCAGCCTTCAGCACAGCAGATTTCTCAGACGGGTAAGGCCCATCGGCACCCCCAGCTCCACCAGTAAAGGCCTCCCGGAGCCCAGCTCTCCTTTTGTGCACACGTAGGTCTGCCGCGGCCTTTTCAGCCCGTTACTGTCCCTCAGACCCCACTGGCCTTGCCCCCGGCCTGTGGATGGGCACCACCGTCACCTCGTGCAGCCCGACCCCGGAGCTCTGCCCGACGCACCACAGGAGGGCTCAGGGGCCTCCCGAGGGCCCCACGCCGGGGCTGGGGACACGCACAGGGAGGGTCCCACCTCAGGGGCGGGCTGGCCCCAGGCAGCAGTGCCGGTCTGTCCCCAGACAGACGCCATACCCCAAGTCCCTCCGGGAAGCAGCATCCGCCACTCGCCCACAGGTCTGACTGCCCCAAGTCCTACGCTGGGTTTTCACAGAGCAAGGGAGGCCGTGCTCTCCCTGCCCCTCCTCTGCTGCTCCTTTAGCCGCAGCCGAGCCCAGCCTGCCGCCCCCGCGACATCACGTTTCTCCTCCGACTTGTGAGCCAACGACCGACAAATGTCAAGTTGCACAAAACGCCGTGTTGTACCACGCACGCTAATCCTACTCTGCTGGTTACCAGGCCTCATTTCATCAAACAATGATAATCCTGGACTTCTTTCATCTTAGTATTGGGAAAAGAAAACATCAGAGCAAATACTTACATTGATCATCAGCTGAATCGTAGGGCCTGACCTGTACAACTACTTCACCCGAACGCACCGAGTCAGAAAGTTGCCGTAGGTTGATGTGTTATTGGATAGAGAGGAGATCAGACCGCGGCCTGATGGGTGCCATTACCTTGCGGAGTTCCGAGGAATTCCCCACATCCCCAAGCCAGAGGTATTGTGTGTGCATGAACAATAGCCAGCAGGAAGGATATAAAACAGGAGTTTTACAACAAGCTGTAACTTTTCCATGAGGTGCGCTGGTGCCAGCAGCAGAGACACCCTGCCCCGGGAGTCCATGGGGAATTTCCATGCAAAGCGTCAGCAGAAAGATGTAGCTCACCTCTGTCGCTGCTCCACCCCCAAAGAAAACCGATGGCCACCTGGGAGATGACGGAATAGTGCAAAACAAGCCTCCCTGCCCCAGAGCAGGAGCTCTGCAGCCGCCCCAGTGAGCTCGGAGCCTTCTGCACAGGACACCCCCCGCTCCCACTGGTCACCCCACCACAGGAGGGCTGGACACGGCCACCTCCAGCCCTTCTGCACCTGGCCTGGGGGTCCCTCGCAGGCTCCAGCTGCTCCCGCCTGGGCAACCAACGAGCTGGGAGAGGCCTCGGCGGTGGGACTTTGGAGAGGACGCTTGAGCCCCAGCCCCTGCAGACAAATGCAATTAACTGGGAAGCCTCAGCAGAGCCTTTTCACAGCGCTTAAAATGCGGCTCCACTGAGTGCATCCAGGGTCCTGCTCCAGGTCAGGAGGGACTGGAGCACCACAAAAGCATCTGTATTTCCCAGCTGTATCAGTAGGCCTAAAAAAAAAAAACTTGTTTCCCCCTTCAAAATTTCCATAATTCCTGGTCTTACACAGTTACTTCAAAAGTATCACTATACATAGACACCCACATTTAAGAATACACTTTAAAGCATATCTAAAGGCAATACCTCCTTTCAATAACGGACTGCACTGAGATACTCCAAATGAAGACACAGGTCAAAGTTTTCTTGAGGAAAACTAATGTAAGCACATGCGTACTTTTTGGAGGGGAGAGGATTACAAGGAGCTATATAGAGGTGAGTATCATCAACCAAATTTGTAATTAATTCCAGCAACTCATTAGCTGTAGGATTGAAATCACTGGAGCTTCACTAGTTTATGAAACCTATGGATATGTGTCCACTTACTTAGTAAAGTATGTAAATCATGCCATGGTTTTATTATGTACTATAATGACTAATGTAGAGACGCTGTCCATCAGACTGGCGAAGAACGAAAACAGCATTTTAACAGACATTTCACTTCAGCATCCAGGAATTAAGTGGGACACAAACAATCTATAAACTGCATGCTAATTTTTCCTTAACTTATCAGTATTTCCACTGAGAATCAGTAAAACTGCCCTTCAGCTGCCCTGGTAAGTCACAGATAAAAGAGTAGAGAACCTGAGCTACATCTGGTCCATGCAATGCACTTGGTCCTTTGAAGCATGCTGGGTATGTCCCAGTGCACATCACTAAATAAACCAAAATTGAGCTGAAAAGTTACTTTGAATTATTATTAACAAGCACTGCACTATTTTAATTGGCCCCCTGATGAATACTGGGCTACGAGTGGGACCAATAAATTGCCTTACCATATGAAATTTCTGTTTTGAGTCCAACAGTAAAAAAAGCCCCCCAAAACAAAAAAAACCACCAAAGTGGTTTAATAATATTCTCTCAGAGCACGTGGGGAGAGCTGACAGACCAGGTCTGTCACGAGCTCTTCAGAAGCCTGCTAGCTACACCGATGCCGAACTCCGGCAGCCCTCATAGCTCACGTAGTGAAATGAAGTCGTTCATCATCTTCTATTTGAAAGGAGGAGCTTGATGAGCAAAGTGTAATTATTTCAAGTGTTTCTGAGAGCCCCAGTTTATATGAAGATGTTCAGCATCAAATTTCACCAACAAACCCCAAAACACATAAAACAAAAAAACTCCAACGCTGTCTAACTTCTGTGCCATCAAAACGGCAATGTTTGTTTTCTAGCCTGGCTGAGTAGAAGCGGGTTTATCCATGCCAGCAGTGGTTGTCTGTCCTCCTCGGGCATCCTGGCATTTGTGGAGCAGGGGCCGAGCTCTGAGGCAACCCAGGGTGATCCATGCTCTGCGTGGAAATCACAGCCATTTCAGCTGAGCGAGTCTGGCAAGTAAGACAAAAAGGTTGTTTGCCAGGGTCGTCCTCAGGTGGAAAAGGACAGGGAGGAGAGGCAAGAGGAGCGTATTGAGGTGGCTTCCAGTATAGACGGAGTGAACCCAGGTCATGCATGCAGGCCATTGGTTTGGCAAAACGTTTCCTGCAATCTGTAGATAAAGAAAATTAGCAACAGAAGAAACTGAATCAAAATTATTAGGGCCTAAGTTGCTGAAAGGTGTGTCAATGCAGTGATACTGAGAGTCTGCTGCAGTCAGTAAGAGTGGTACTGGAAGGCAAAGAGAGTGAGAGAGACACAATGGTATTAAAGGAAAAAAGTGCTATTGGAAATTGTATAGTTCTAGGAGATTTTAACTTCCTGGATCTTGACTGAGAAAATGCAATCAGTAGTTGTACAGTCAAATACCCCTGGATGCAGTGGGTAGCTGGAACTGAATCAGGATGAAGAGATGCTATTCTCGAGTCAGTTTTTGAGATCACTAGGTTGGCTTTGACAAATTTGAGTTTCAGGCTGAAAGAACTCTTCGGCCAAAGACGACTGAATTATGCTTGCTTCAGTTTCCTGATTAGGTTAGAAAACAGAAGAAAAAGATTTTTTGCAGTTGATCCCAAATATTCTTATTCCATATCCTTCATTCAAGGGCATTCCCTGGTCCTGCACCAAGATCCAGGCATTTACCAAACCCAATCTGTTTGCATGAAATAGTTATTACTGTAGCGTGAGTTTTTCACGTGGATAGCTGTAATAACCCATCTTGCTGTTACTAGATCACTGCAGTTACACCTTGCTCAAACTAAAATTGCTCACAGAAGTGCTCAGATCAATGGCAGATAGTACCAAGTGCAGGATACTGTTGCTCGAGTCTCATTTATAACTGTATTCCTCTTCAGTGTCCAATTTAACTACATTTGCAGCATCTGGCCTTAGGATGGATCCTCATTCTGCACTCAGTGCTTTGCTCACCCAACAAACTGCACTTAAGAAGAAATTGTTACTGAATAAGATTGAAATTTATCTAGATCAAAGTTCACGGGCACCACATAAACAGAGAAATCCCAGTAGAACCTAAGCTAATTGCTGTTGGAGTATAAAAACTGTAGGAAAAGAAATGCTGATAAATTATTTACTTTCCTACTGTGGTCCGCAAATCTATGCTCTACTCAGCTGCCACTGCATTCCAGTACTACTAACCTAAATTTAAGCTCAAGAGTTTGAGGTATCAGTGGAAGTGAATATCATCAAAATGTGTGATACTGTGATAATGGCATAATTCCATCAAAGGTGCTTAATCTATACCAAAACCCACCATCGGCCGATGATGTTTCTGTGTCAATGCCATGGATGACGAATCAGTCTGCACAGCGACACAGCAATGACTCAACTTGTGCTACAACAATCCATACCTGTAGGGCAGCTCTTCATTAAGGGTTACAATATTATTATGACAAATCAATATTACTATTTTTGATCTCTGTAAGATTTTTGGGTGTGTTTAATTTTACGTTAGCCCAGCTCTGCACGCTAGTTCTAGATCTTCCTCACATTTCTACTTCTGGAGCTGCATCCATTGAGTTGTAGAAATACCATCCTCTTTACCCACGTCAGTGTTTGAGAACAGGCACAGCACATGTGCCTCCTGTATGGCAGAAAAACATGCACGGTGAGATCCAACACCCTGAGATGTAACAGTCCTGTGGCACTGCTATGTGCTCCCCAGCCTTGCTGATGGAGGTGAAGCCGGCTGAGGGTTCTGTGTAGTCCACAACGGGTGTTCAGGTGGAAGGCAACTCTGGTCACGGACACAGCTATAGT